>NC_068315.1:10961961-11261961 GCF_025860055.1 Xyrauchen texanus | reverse complement strand
ACACACACAAAGACCAACGCAGAAGCACAGTTCCTTTCTCTTAATTTTAGACAGTTATCCCCCTGTCTGGGAGCAAAGTGCTGATGGCACCTTTATTATTCTTGTTATTATTTTACACTATTCAACTGCTGATCCCATCAAATTTGAGCATCCTTTCTGTTGTAAAACGAACAAATGTCCTTTTATGCACCAAGATGAAATCAGCAGGAAACCAAAACAAATCTGGGCCTGGTCTAGGTCAAAAGCGTAATAATGTCATGGGTGAGGGTTTAAAGGAAAAGCTCAGCCAATAATGAAAATCCTTTCATATTTTACTATCTTTTACAATGATGCCCAGTATGAGTTCTTCTGTGGAACATAAAAAATGCTGCAATAGGCAGATTGTTTAGTCTCAGTCACCATTCACTTTAATAATATGAATGTCATTCCATAACATTCTGCCAAAAAAATGTGTGCTCCACTGAAGAAAAATTCATACAGGTTTTGGACAACATGAGGGTGAGATAAAAGTGACATAATTTTCCTCTAACTTAAAAGATTATGTCATTATTTATTCACCCGTATGCTGTTCAAACTTGTACAATGTTTTTGTACGGCTTCAATATACTTTAAATAAAGCATGCACTGGGGGCCTAGGTAGCTCAGCGAGTACTGACGCTGACTACCACCCTGGAGTTGCGAGTTCGAATCCAGGGTGTGCGGAGTGACTCAAGGTCCAAACCAAATTGATCTGGTTGCTAGGGAGGGTAGAGTCACATGGGGTTACCTCCTTGTGGTCGCGATTAATGGTTCTCGCTCTCAATGGGACACGTGGCAAGTTGTACGTGGATCGCGGAGAGTAGCACGAGTCTCCACATGTTGCGAGTCTCCGCGGCGTCATGCACAGCGAGCCACGTGATAAGATGTGCAGAGTGACGTCTCAGACGCGGAGGCAACCGAGACTTGTCCTCCGCCACACGGTTGAGGTAAGTAACCATGTCACCATGTTTACCTAAGTATGTAGTGGAAATTGGGCATTCCAAATTGGGAGAAAAAGGGGATAAAAAATAAATAAAGCCTGCATGTTGTATCGACAACTTTTATGGTGCTTTTATAGTTTTTCTTTTTGTTCTTTTTAAACACCTCCCGTGGTCAATCTGAAATCCCATTGTTGTATGGAAAATTCCACTGAAAAATGACAGCATACAGGTTTGGAATGACATGAGGATGAGTAAATAAAGTTTTTTGCTTAAGTATTCCTAGACAGTTAGTGGATGTACAGAATGATATGGAAATGGAGAGAATGTAATGCTCCAGAGGGGTGAATGAGACAAACGTTGAGAGATAAGGTATGGGCCGTGGCCTGTCTGTGCAAGTGCGAGTGCTGGGTAATCAGGCCCCATTTCACTGGCCTTTTTTCACACTGCTGGGCTCTGTTTTATTCATTGGCTCAGCCGTGACCCTGCCACGCTTCTGCTCCGACAAATCACTTCTGATTAAGACAAATCTTTATTAGTCGGTCACTCAACTTTCCCTATTAATCATTCTCTTCTCTCTCTATTTTTCCCAGCACACACACACACAGCAAATCTCACTCTCTTCTAAAGAGCCGATTACCGCCGATTGCTGTGTGTGGAGATGTGAGGGCTTCTACTTGGTGATAAGACACAGGTTTTAATGGGTATGAATGACCACGCCAGAGGGAGAGCGTTCACTAATAGAACTATTTGTTTAAGCTGGGGGGGGAGGAGGTTTCCCTACCACTTCCAATCCACTTTGATTGAGCTTTTGTAGAGAAGACTGTTTTAGTTGCTCAGGGTGGACCGGAGGACGAGGCACGCCAGAGAATGGGTTTAATGGCAGGATACACTTCGGACACACAACAGTATGAGCACATATTTAAGCAAAGATGAGAGATAGGTCCGAGAACCATCAATATTTACCTATTTCTGTATCAATGGGTTTATATGTTTGAAAGCACAGATAAGCAAAGATAATGGTCATTCTTTAATTATAGGGAAAATGTGCTGTATGTCATCTATGACCATTTTAAAGAAAGAAAGAAAAAATAAAGCTTAAGATATTAAACATTATATACTTTTACCTCATTTTTAAGAGTTTTGATAGGATACACATAACAGGATATTTTCTAACCCATTATCTTTAAATAAACTTAAAATAAACTGTTAAAATTAGGAAAGTTCCTCCATGCACATTTTCCTAAGAACTTAATAATTGATTTGGTATTTGTGTATGATTTGTAATTGTGGGGGAAAAAAACAATACTGCTGTCATTCCCAGCACACCAAGGATTTCAGAGAAAAAAAAAATTTCCAAACAAAAGTTGTTCTTAAGCAGTACTTCATATAAAAAAAGTATAAAACTGAGGCAACACAAATATGATAAAAGACACCAGGGTTTAGTAAATAATTACATTAGTTAAGAATAAAAATCAGAATAAACGATTATTTCGCCAATAAATATAGATCATTAACCAAACTATTGACTGTATGGTTGCCCAAAAATGGCACATTAATATTGGCACATAACAATGGGTCTGAATGTGGCTCATCCAAACAGCATTTAGAATTGGTACTATACTCTTAATAATACATTTTCAACATAGTAATAAAACAGTTTAAAAAGTTAAATTTTCAAGATTTCAAATAGTTAAAAGTGGTCCTAATTTTAGAATCACCCATAAATGGATATCACACAACTGAAAGAAAAAGGAGAGCAGTTTCTGTTAAATGTTGTTGCTGAAATTAGCAGAGTCTTGTCTAACATAACCCAACCAGCCCTTACAGTCGACCTAAACACTGCTGACACCGGGTGGGAGGGGAAAGTGTAGGGTGGTTAGTTTTCCCTCAGCAAATTGCTTCCATTTAATCAACTAGCATTACTGAAGCATCCAAATGAAAACTAATAGAGTCTGGGGCAGCTCTTGATTGCCTCACTTATAAAAAGTGCTGGCTGCCCACCACTTTCAGCTTCCATAGTTAAGCAAGCAGAGTTTCCATGGGCCACTGGAGAGCCATACATCTACGGCGCCCGGTCTGGTCAATTCGCACCCATCAAATGGACCTCATTCGGTCATTCACTTCATTCTTTCAGAGCAGGAAATGATTTCTTTGTGCAGATTAGGCCCTTGCTGAGCTGAAATGTGCACCAAACGTGACCGAGTGAAATTAATAAAAAGTGGTATACTGTCAGTTGACTTTATTAATATTGATGCATGTGCTGCCACTTTGGTTTTCTGCATTTTTTCTGTACCTTTCAGAGCAGAGAGGGCCACACTTCTTTGCCATTCAAAGAAAGCAAGAAAACACATGTACATTTGTCTTCATATGTCATAATAAACACAACTGCATGTGCCAGGATCACATGTGAGTACTTCAGTAGTACAATGCAAATTCTTTGGCTGACAATGCTATGATGTCATGATTCAGATGAAAAGGGGCCTTGTGAAATACAAATACAGAATTTGTATACAAAATACACGTCTCTGTGCCATAATTCATCTGAGCTGAAGAATGCAAGATTTTCTCTGAAAATTGAGAGAAGGGAAGTGAGAGAGGAAAAGAGAAAGGCAGAAGCAGAGTGTAAAAGAGCAAAATAGAGAGAGAAGGAGAGATGAAGGAAGAAAAATAAAGTGTTGAAAGGTTACTTTTCCCAGAATTTATTAGATCAATTGGGAGAAGGGGTGTGAGAGAGGAGAAGAGAAAGTAAGAAGAAAAGAGAAAGAGAGTAACAGAGCAAAAGAAAGAAAGAAGAAAGAGATAGAGGGCGAAACACAAGTTGGCATGGCTGCAGCAGTGGGAGGCCTAGTCTTATAATCACCTCACCTTCTCCTAATCACATGCTGCACATTATTTAACACCAGCTAACTTTACTCTGCCAGACTCACAAGCTCCAGTGTGTCGGACTGAAAGAAAATCATGACATTACATTGCCATATTTTATTCAGTTTAGAAATGTTAATGATCCCATTACTGTTGATTAAAGCATGTCGCCTCTAATCAGAAAGTTAACAGCCAGATCAAACAGCCAAACACAAATTTTGCCTTTTAATTATCTGTAAAAAACAACACCTCAGAGTGTTCATCCCTGCCTATCTCTGACAAAAACCTCAGCGGAAACGATGCCAAGATCTAACACTTCCTTACAGTTCATTATCCAATAAGAAAAACAAGGCAAAAACAAAACCCCAAAAAACATTCAGATCTTAAAAGCAATCTTCACAATTAGCAGAGCGCTTGGGGAGCCCTGCAGTCCTGTGTATCGCAGGACTCAAAATTGAAACACCTTCAATGATCTGCCGTCACCCTTATTTGCATGTTTTGACAGCCTAGTAGTGCTCAAGAAGACTTCAGCACATTTAAGCACTAACTGATTTTAGTTTTCACTCTCTTTCTTTAAATTAATCCATTAATCAATCATGTTTTGTTTAAACATTTCCTCCATCCTCCAGTAGTCCAAGACAATGGTACTAGTGAGTACTGAATTCAACTTGTACTGTTATCTGATACTTCAGAGATATGAACACAATTTGGTATGCAGAACAACAACAAACTATGTCTACAGCAGGGGTGGGGATCCTTCTTCCTATTAAGAGCCATTTGAGTATTGACAAAATTATTTGCAGGTCATACAATTGCTTGAAATGTCTGATTGTGGGTTGAAAGTAATGTGCACATTCCATTACTTGCTCAGGCACCAAGAAAAAAATGAAAAGGTCTATTATACAATATTTTGCATTGTTATAACTTTCAATTATTTGTAATCATTATTTTAAATTACATAAATTTTTTTTACAGATGGAATCAAGGCAATTTTATTGCTGTTTAAATTATATTTCAAATGGCCTTGCGGGCCATGTAAAATGGTCTCACGGGCCTTATATGGACCTTTAGCCTGACGTTCCACACCCCTGGTCTAGAGTAAAGTAAAAATGCTCTTTGCACGTAGAGGTGGACAGGTGTGTTTGGTTCATATATATTAATATTAGTTGTAAATAAATTGAGTTTTACTGTATGTACCACCGATTTATTTATATCAAATTCCAGCATTTACATTAACTGCAAAAAGAAAAAGAAAAAAAGAGAAAAGGAAGAAAAAGACAAGGGAACAGGAAAACCAAAATAAGAAAAAAGAAAAGGGAAGGGAAGAAAAAAGAAAAAGAAGAATAAAAGAAAAAGACAAAAAGAAAAAGGCAACCAAAAAACAACAACAAAAAAAAAAACATTAAACATGAGAACAAAAAGAATATATGTATAAACAGAATATATGTATTAACACAAGAATCACAATTCAGGGACACAATGTATGGCATGCTCAAATGTAAATTCTTATGCAAAGTAGACCGAAAACAAGAAGTATTGCTAATTGACACTACAGCTGCGAAGTAAAACTGCTCCAAATTTCTAAAATGAACTACAAGCCTACATCAAGGCCACATCCACAATACTCTGTTTTCTGTTTCCTTACATCAGCCTTTGCCTATGTATGTGGTACTAAAATAGATTAGTGTGGAATTGGCCCATGAAAAACCAACAACAATTTATTTGTTTGTTCTCAGAACACTTAAAGACTTGTTTTTAAATAACGTTGCAAATAATTTCTATTGAAATTCTGTTGTCTGCAAGGTATGCATTGTGTCTACTCTTTGTACAGAAGTAGAAAAAAAGGTAGAAAATATGGTTAAAATAGTGTTTCAACACAGAAAATTGATTCTTCTCTGACCTATAAAACATAAGGCAGAGAAGAGATGATCATGAGACAGACTGATCTCTGTGGGACAGCAGAGTTCTCCAAAGGGTTTGGGGTCCTCTGCCTAGAGAGCTTCATTATTTAGAATATCTTCACAGAGGACTGTCGTAGCTCACACAAAGACAGTCCTGATTCAGCCAAAACCCAAGAAAAAAAAAAAATCTGTCAAGAAAAAAAAAAAAGCTCTCTCTCCACTGCTGCTACATACATCAGCGATGTGCCAATGATATGTAAAATATGTATTCTCACAAAACAAACAAAAATTCTCAGGAGAATTAGGACTGTCTGCAGTAATTTAGCTTAAGCGCTAAAGGAGGGCGTGAAAGCAAGACATCAAACATGAGTCTGAATCTGAAGCATGCGGTGGAGTGCTCCTCTGTGCTGTTAGGATCCTTGGCACTGACAGACTCTGACAGTTACCAACACTTAGTGATTCTCCCACACTAACTTTGAGTTCATTAATACTCATGAGCCGAACTGTTGTCTCATAACACAGAAAATGCTCTGGTTAAACATGTTTACCAATCAGCTTATTTACAACTAGGGATGAAATGGACCCACTTTCAGGAAAGAAGCCACTGCAAACTGAGACGCTTTTTAAATATTAGATGAGCAATGCTCAATGGGAACATACAGTACAGTTTACATACAGTAAATGACGTTTTGTGTCAGTGACAACTTTTAACTCAAGCAGTGACAGTATAAATGTTTATATATATATATATATATATATATATCCTAATCATAATTCATATGACACCCATTTTTAGGTGACACTTTATAATAAATTGTATTATGTATTGTATTGAGTCATTAACAAACACTTCAAAAGCTTAAAAGATCAGTAGTTCTTTTATATTCAATTAGAAAATAGAAAATTTCTGGAGCTAGGCAGCCACTTATTTTTTTATGTAAAAGTGGAGCCTGGACATTTTACTGGATATAATAATATCCAGTGCAAAATTCATATTTTGCACGATATAAGGTGGATTACTGTAGATGATGACTATCCCTATTAGATGATGAACATTTCCTTTAAACATTAATAATGTAACGCTTCCTAATGACAAATTAATGAACATTCTTATAAAGTGTTGCCAATATTAAGAACTGATTCTCCATTTATGTGTATTCAAAGTCTAAATTCACGATATCAGCATGTCATAACTACATGTGCCCCCAAATATTAAGATTAGTGTTTAACCGGTATGTGTTTTTCAATGGTCTACTGCTAAATATTACATTTGATCCATCCAAATTCTGAACATGTGGTCAAATCATTGGCTCTAAAGAGTTTAGAGTTTACATGTACTTCACAGTTCACACATTTCTATTGTTGATAAGGTTTCCCCATGCATTTTTTCATAGCAACCAGGAGATAAGGCATGGCAGGAGCGCACAAGAGACACATCATGCGGCTCATTTAACAATGGTCACGACTAGCCTGATGAATAGAGTTTATTGTCAGCTGCCAGAGTGAAAATACACAATGTAACATCAGCATAGAGGGCACTCTGGACTCTAGGAAACTTAAGGTGTGTGTGTGTGTGTGTGTGTGTGTGTGTGTGTGTGTGTGTGTGTGTGTGTGTGTGTGTGTGTGTGTTTTATCAACAGGTTTGAATTAAATAAATATCAAGGCACCAAATCATAATCTTCGTTCACTTCGATCTTTCCCATTACATTTTTTTTATTTTGCTTCTTAAAGACGTTTGGATACAATGGCCACCACTACACAGGAAGAACACAAAATGCATTCAAGAGCCGATTCTAATGAAATGCACAGTAGACTGGGCCTCTCTTGATTTCAGTGCAGCAGCATTAACCTCTTCAAAGCAAACCAATGACTCCTGTGTGAAGACATGTTTTCTGAATGAAACACATTCATCGAATCACAATAGCAATATGGAATGCTGGCAAAGTCAAGGTAATATTAAACAGGAGCTCCCACAATGCAGGTGAAGCCACTCTGATACAAAAAAAGACTGAAAATTTACAGTAAAAAGGTTGATAAATACCATCCCAAGTAAAAAGTGTTCAATAGAAAGTGCCATTTAAGAACCTTACAGGACTTCTTTTCTCGTTTTAAATGTGCTTTGAAGAACAAAGTTTGGCTGGATGTTTGTGAACCATGGACAATGTTTCATATCGACGGAGCCCAACAACCTTGACTGTCTTCATGAGAGGCATCAAGTTGATTTGTCAAGGCTTCATTGCAAAGATAGTAAAGGAACACACCAATTGCAAATTGTGTGATTTCAAATACAGCACAGAAAAAAAAGAAAGAAAACAAAAATTATCATACAGTGTTTTATTAATGAATGTGATATAACCGATGTGCGGTTTATTCAGTATAAGTTCAGGAAAGTCCATAGGCTTTCTCCAGCGACTCAAGCCATTGCCCTTGCTCACCCCCGTCGTGTGTTCCAGTTCAGGCCACGGGTCATGATTACTAGCTCCGATCTGGACACATATCACTGTGCACGCTCACAAAGGGCCACATTCAGCATTTCACAGCAACAGTGAACGAGCCACAATTAACTTCTGATGTTTTGCATCCATGTCTTATGCGCATATCCAATAATATCACGTACACTGCTCATACCGTTGTCCAATGACAGGCAGTCTTACATCCTCCTCTCTTCTCCTGGGAGAAGAGGTGTGTCTTATAACTGAGTCTAAAGTTCATTGGTTGCTCCCACAAGTCAAAAATCCAAATGGCATTTTTTAACTTGATTTTCAATTGGTTAAAGAAAAGGAAAAGGAAAAGAAAAACAAAAAAGAAAAGAAAAGCCATTGGCAAATGGATGAGGAAAAGCAATTGGCAAATACCTTTTTAAAATGCTATTTTAAAGGTGCTTTTAAAGTGCATTAAAACGTGAATTCAAAAGACTCATTAATGCACTCATTTACTGCTACATTTTATGGCAATTTAAAGATTAAATAAATATTATTTAAAAATGCACAATTTTATTGTTTTAAAACTAATTAAATAAACAATTTTTTTTGTCCATTTATAAATTGATTTAGTTATTCAAGTTTTTATTTTCAAATGAATCGACTGATAATTTATTCCTTTATTCTTTTTTTAATTGGCACTCGTGGGCTTCAGCTGGTATGGATTGATAAATGGTAAAAGAAAATGAAAAGTCAAACAGTAAAGAAAAGCAAGTGTCAAATGGATGAAGAAAGGCAATTAACAAATGCTTTTTAAAATGACATTTAAAAGGTGCATTTAAAAATGACTTATTAATGTGCTGTTTTATTGCTAAATATAAGTATATTTTAAAACATGAATTAAATATACACATTTAAATGTGTCTATTTATTTGTCAATATATAAATTGGTTTATTTATTCACATTTTTATTTTCAAATTAATAGATTGATAATGTATTTCTTAATTATTTTGTAAATGGCACTTCTGGGCTTCCATATGCAGTTACCAATTTTTACAGAGCAATTGGTGGTGCTAAAGCACAAAAAGCCATTTTGCCCATTGATGTTAAATACTGAAGTAATCCTGAAACGACAGAAAGAATGTGTATTTTTTTGCAATTATTTATAATGTATTTTATTTGTCAAGTTGTTCTTCTCATCCAAGATAGGCGGAGGGTGGGGCAGCTGAAAGGTGTTGGGCCACTTAATATACTGGAGTAAAATTAGCTGTCAATCAGCATCACCTATTGTAAAGGTGTGAATGTGCTAACGGCAAGCATTCGCAACGCTTTTGATATGAATTGCCCATTCGTCTGCAACTTTGTGCACACGCTTTTTCGTGTTGTGCCCCATGTGAAAGAGCCTCTATATGCATTGTATGCCACTCACAGCCTCGTTTTCATTCCCGTCAAAAACAAATAATGCGCAACTATGAATAAGGTATTTGGCTTATAATATAACAGCACCTATCACCATTTACTTTCATGGTATGGAACAGAACATTTAAAAAGTCTGAGGGTGAGCAAATAATGACAAAATATAAATTTTTGTGTGAACTATTCTTTTCTTTTGAGAAATCACAAAATAACACGAACACACACACAAACAGTGGCACACAGATCTCTGAGACAACAGCTGTGTGGTCGTATAAGACAGGGGCTCCGCTGTCAGTGATACGCTGCTGTTTATGGACTGACAACAGCCTCACAAACAGAACCCAGTACCAGGACCACAAGCTGCCCTAAACATCCCCTAACAAAGACATGCCTGTCTGTGGCTTCGGCCTACCAAAACCACACATTGTTCCTCTGCTGGCCAGAAATACAACAGGGAAGTCAGACAAACCAAGCGTAAGTCAGAATTGGTTGACCACATAACAATGAAAAAGCGACAACATCAGAGTTTTCACTTTTGGATGAAATTAAACTGTATCCTTTCATGTATGATATTCATATCACACCTCTGTTCACACATCCTTCTCACTTTGAATCCTTTCGGCTTTTATTTATCAATTTATGTATTTATTAATTTATTTTCAAGCTTCGTTGGAGTTGAAGCAATTGTACTGAATCAAGGTAAGGGCTCTTTTGTCCTGGAAGTCAGTTCTTTCAAGAAATTGCTTTACCAGCACACAAACTTATCATATAAAAGCAATTAGAGAGCACGTTTTGTCTAGTTCTACTCTCAGAGAGAACATTTCTCAAGGTTAATGTAAACAGGTCTCTTTGTATTAGTCCCAGCTCAGGGAGATGGAAAGAGCTAAAGGGAGTTAATGAAACTCAAAAGAGGCTCCTTTTTGCCACATATTACTATCTGCTTAGTAAGTTAAGGTCAAACTGAGAGTATTTGACTTGGCACATAAAGAACAGCCCTCTTTGGGTGAGAAGAACATTTATCTGGTATAAAGTCTATAAGCACAAGTTTTCTAGTGGATAAAAAGCAGAGTTGGTTACTATAAAGCACTGTTAATACAGTAACACTCTTTTCACTCTGGGGGAATAAAATGTACCTGCTAATAGTGCTGTTTACATGCATGCAATGTCTGTGTTGTTCTACAGTAGCACCAGATTCACTTAAGTAGCAATGCAAATAAGGCAATGCCGCAAACATACAAAATACATTTGTTTAGATCAGGGATGCAGGAATTGGTGGTGCTGCAGCTTATTTATTGGATAAATAAGCTTGCATTTGAGTTGTGTTTTATATATGATTCCTTCATATACAGCATTTATGCAATCAATTCTACATTTATTAAGTGTGTGTTTACTCATTGTCTTTTCAAAGGAACACTTACAGTAAATATAACTTGTAACCAGGCTGTAAAACTATGCTATTATTAAATAGTTTCATTTCAGATTTAATGATTTCTTTCATGAAACTGTATTAGCGCATCATATCTTTCCTATTGATTGACGCACACACACGACACTGACGATGCACAGGAGATGAACTGTAGCTAGAAGTTAGATGGCGCATATCAAAATCAAATTCTCCCAAACAGATCACACATTAAGACCCTAGTAAAGGAATTAATTTGGTCTACAGAGCGCAAGTGCACCTTTGGTGTACTATAAGGTAGGCAAAAGACACCAGTCGTTTTTAATTAGCGCAATTTGTTGTATCCTGACTTCCTGTGTTTAGGTGAACAACTACGTTACAAGTGCGAGCTGTCTCACTATTTCCTATCAAAAATGTAATATGTAATATATTGTCAAATGTACTAGCATTCATGCTCCAGTTTAAATAAGTGTTCTGTGCGATATGTTTGTTTGTTCTGCTTCGTGAAGGTTTGACGTGTTTTATATGTTTTTTTATTTTTTATTTTATCAATGTTGGCCGTCACTCCCCCCTCCCAACCCCGCCTCCTGTTCTGAATGCCATTTGTACTACGCAAATCACAATCTTGTGAATCAATTCAGAGTTCTAGGTTGTTCTACAACTGTGATCCAGGCACCTGAATTGGCTCTCGAAAGTGTGCTTTAAAACAGTGTGTGTATTTCTCTTCTCTATCATTTGATGAATTATTGCTGCCATGATCGATAGAAAAAGTAAACAAAAATGTCTTACTGAAACCTATGCCTTCATACCCTGGAGTCACATGGACTGCATTTATGATACTTTTGGGTCCTTTTTAAGATTAAAAGTGAGGCACTTTGTTTTTGAAAAGATGGCCTATGATCTTCATTAAAACATCTCCTTTTGTGTTCTCTATAACCATGAATGTTATAGGTTTAGAATGACATGAGGGTGAGAAAAGTACAGAATTTTTATTTGTGGATGAACTATTCCTTTAATTGCATCAGGTAAAGATAACTCACTTTTATGAATAACTCATATTAGTCTATAATAAGCCTAATTCCCATAGAAAGGAAGAGAGTTCCTTGACTGTTAAAATATTCACAGAACAGCTATGTTAGTGCATTTAGCTCCTGGTTAAACTGGATTACTGATGGTTTAGTTAATAAGATGCAGGTTAAAATACTGCATGCAAAAGTGGTGCAAATGTTTAGTCAAACTGCCCCTCAGTGAGCAAATGTGTATGTTTGTAGTTATTTCTAAATGATTAATACAATACCACTAAAGGCAGCAACAGCCGTTTGGCTTGTACCGTTTGTGTAAAATAGTTTGTATGTGGACATAAAGGATGTTAACATGCAAACAGCCGCACTGCTTTCGCTGGGGTGTGTTTATGCGATAGTGTGACAGTACAGCACATGTGTGTGTGTGATACCAGAGGCAGCTGGATTAGCTGTGGTGTGTAACAGCTGATTGTAATTGGTGTTGACACGTGACAGGTCTTTGCTCCCTGCTATGCAATGAGCGTGGCAGGGGGCACTGACAGCGGACTCAGTTAGGATGGCACTGTGTCCTGGCCTGGGCTGGCATGATACTCCAACCTCAGAGAAGTGCCCACCCCGTCAGGAGATGCCAGTGAGGCTAACGAGGATGAGGACGTGCTGCTTAAAAATTCCTCCACATCAAGAATTCCACACAGGAATTGTCTAGAACCCTTATGTACTTACACCAGTTAGTTTCAGCTAGGGGTGGGCAATGAGTCTTGTATCACAGTATGAGCCATTGTATATCACAGTAATTGTATATCACAATATAGGTACTGGCTTAAAATGTCTATTTGTGGATAATCCAGCGATTTCAATACTTCAAAATAACAAGGTACCCAACAGTATATCTCATTTTATTTTTTGGGTAATTGAAGAGATGTAAATTTGTTGTCCTGATGTAAATCTGTTGTTATTCAAAAATAGCTAAAAAAAAAAAATGCAAATCACACATAACAACTTCAATACACCTCTACCATGATGAACATGTTATTATTATTATTTATTCAAATGTAAGCAGGAAAACTATTTTGTTTTTAAATATTATTAATATATGAAAACTTGTGTTTATAGTCAGGTGGTGTAACCAACATGCAGATGTAAAAATGAAGTAAACCTAAGAAAACTTCTTGATATATAGCACAAAAAAAAAAAATCAGGATTTTGCAAAAGGGATACATTAAAGCGCAAACTATATGATTTACTTTTCTCTATATGTGGCAAAAACCTCTAAATTCACCAGGGTATGATCTGTGACTAAGATGCTTCCAATTGAGCAATCAACAACAGATTAAATGAGGGACTTAGATATAATTAAAAAAAAAAAAAAATCGATTCTAGAATAAATCTTATGGACTGATGAAAAAAAAATGTCTAGTCCCTACCAGATGGGTTTAAGTATTTTCCAAATATCAATAAGGCCAAGATTTTTATACAGCCTGTGAAGCGTCAATATTGCTCTAGGGGCCTTGCACACTTTTGCTTCACTATGATCAAGGAATCAGTCCATCAAAAGATTAAAGTATCTTCCTAATATTATATCATGTGGGGTGCCAGTGCCTCGCAACATCCCTTCAAGATCTATCAAAAAAGCCCAGGTCATCAGCGTTAGATGCGTAGATATTTGCCAAAATCAGCTTTTGCCCCTGAATTTCTGCTAAAACAATAATGACTCTTTCTAATTTATCTTTACACTGTTTGAGCCATTTGAATTGTAGATGCTTACTTATCAATGTAATGACTCCCCTGGTCTTACTTGAGCCAGCACTGAAGAAAACATGCCCACCCCATACCTTCCCAAATTTTTCAGCTTCCTGTTGGGAATGATGTGTTTTTGAAAAAACACTATATTATATTTCTTAAGTTTAAGAAAATAAATAACCTTCCTTCTTTTTATGGGGTGTCCCAACCCATTCCCACCCCTAGTATAAACGATAGGCTACAACAGAACCTCTACCAGTTCACATATTTCTACTGTTCCATGGTGTATATATACCATCATGAAGCATCAGAAAAAGACCAACAGAAAAAAGAAAGAGCATAGATTGACCAATACCAATGATACAAATGAAACTTTCCCAAAGTGGAACTACTGAGATGTATAATTAAAAGGAATCGTGAAAGTCATGTTTTTCCTCCATGCTAAATTAAGAAAAAACTAATAACTCTCCAACCAGGAATGAAGAGAAAGAACAACTCTGGGTCCAGAAGATGAGAAAGCCCATTTGGCCAGATCTGCCTTGCACGGATATTGATACACTACAACTAATTCCAATGTAAATCTCAGATGTCGTGCAAAACATCAAGGTTCACAGCATTATCGGCCATCTTCCTCCAAAGCTTAAATTAGCAAAGATTTAAGATCAAGGCTGTTTTTTTTTACATATAAAAAATGTATTAAATGAAGCTGAAGTCGAATTTAATGAGCCCAGTCGGGACATGCTGAGAGCTTTGAGGAGGAGGACGAGCCGGAGCACCTCCCAGAGCTGCATCCGCTCTTGGCGTCAGCAACCACAGCAGAGCCAGAGGCCAAAGTCCAGAGAACACACCCCACCTGAAAACACACACACACACTTGTGGCCTGGTTGGCTCACATAGAGTCATTAAAGCTCTCAGGTCAACTGCAGACCCATACCTACACAAAAATACTCTGTTATACAGACTACTGCTATGTCTTTTTTCTCAATGGAGAACTGGTTATAAGAGCTTGCATATCCATAACTGTTTACAACCTTGATAGCCCTTCTGCAGGTTTAATGTTAGGCCTGTGCTCTTAAAGACACATTCTGTAATCACTGTAAGTCTGCCATCTGAATTTTGTGTTTTGAAAGTGATTTGTGACTGTTTTTAGAATGGCTGCAGCAAACCCAACCAATTTCAGTAAATGTAGATCAAGTAATCTTGATGTTGTACATCAAGTATACTCATATTAACTAGTGTGTGGGTCACTTTTAGAAAATACTGAGTGACCAGAAGCCAGTGAATTAAATTACCTGCTAATAGTAATGACACTTTTTAAAATTTGTATTTAAAAAACATATCTACTGTATGTCTTTTACCAGCCTCATATTTCTATCACCTCATTCACCCTTTTCATTTCTCATAACAATGTAGTCAATGAGAATAAATCATGTCAATCTTATTTTCACACAAATACTTTGCTAAGATTAAACAATGTTTCCAGTAGGTTAACTTGTCAATTACTGTCTCTTTACTACATATGTGTAAGTATGTTATATCAGAGGCGTAGCCACATGTGGGCCATTCTGGACCCAGGCCCACCCAGTAAATGAAACATTATTCTCTGACTTTGAATATTTATAAATGCATAAATTCTAATATCTGAAAATCTGTTGTCAAACAAATCATTACAAATGTGTGAAACATTATTTATTAAATAAATAAATAGCAATGTGATCTAATTGGCTGTCAGTCAACTCCTCTAGAAATGTCATTAGAACGGTAATCTGCCGTTAAGTGACAGTGTGAGCATGGCGAAGAAAACAACCGTTTTTGTTTTTATAAGTCGATTAGACAACATAATTAGTCAAATTAGTACTGGACACTGTCATGTTGTGCACAAAACAGGAGATCTCACATCAAAGGCACATATAAACTGATAAGGAACAAACGTTACTTAATGGACATCAAGTCAAGTCAGTTTTATTTGAATAATGCTACAAAAATATTCTGATTACGCCGCTGTATTACATACTTAAATACAGTTGATGTAAAACGTTGTCTGATTAATCTACCAATTACATGTACTATAATTTACATAAATATCTTACATCATTTACACTGTAAGAGAGTTATGTGCCACCTCAAAACTATATAACTCCCATTTTAATCAACAAGGCAGGCAATACGGATTTGTAGTAAAGTTTGCTGTTTTAACACAGAAATAGTCTGAATTCTAAACAATTCCAAATGTGTTTTTGATCAACTTTAGTCTTGGTTCATTATACTTTTAACTGTTGTTTTCAGCCAATCTGAACAGCTATTATATTATATTATATTATATTATATTATATTATATTATATTATATTATGCAAAACAAAAATATTTCTGTCCTAAATACTTCACTTTCACACATTATTTTAAGGCTCTCCAATTAAACCTATAAGTTAATTTGGAGTGCTCACACATAATAAGATCGGAAAATGAGACACAAAATGTGTTCATGGCATATTTGCTTAAAATCCCCTAAAATGGATAGTAAAATGTGCATAATAATTGCGGATATCTCAAATAATGATCAGACAATTATTTAATATTCATGACAGGCCAAGCTGTAGGGAAAGGCCAATGGAAGGAAGATCCCCATTGTATGTTGGCCCGAGAACAAGCAGGCCCAGCTCAGCTGGATCCATTGGCCTCATATCCTCCACCTCTTCCTCCCCTCCACAAACCCCCACTGAGCAGAGACAAGGTATAGCAGCCCTGACAAAAAGAGCATGACACAGGCAGGCCTTTAACCAGAGGCAAATCCAAAAACGATGACAAAAAAGGCACAAGTCCAGGCACAAGGGGGGAAAAATGGGGACCACAGAGAGTGGGAAGGGGAGGGGGGCAAGGCCCTCACAGGTAGCCCTGAACTGATGCCAAGAAGAAGTCTGGCACATTCCTCAGCAACTTTTCCTGTCAACGATTAGCACCTGTCAGAGCCCCCTATGCTGTCATTTACAAATAGCCCAGATTAAAATTCCTTGCCTTAATAGCTCACCACCAAACACGCTGGCTTCTGTGGCATGACAGTAAATTGTGGAACAGGGGGTAGGGATGTGGAAAATGGAACAGATAGGGAACAAGATATAAGGGCACCAAACTCAGGATGAAAATATACAATCATCCAGAAAAGTAATACCAAACAACCAAACTTTTTCTTGTCCCAATGAATGTAATAATTAAAACAGGTCTGTTGACATTGTGGCTGAAACGTTCCCAAATAAATCAGTACTTAACTGAATTGAAATCAGAATCAAATCGAGAGCTTGTGTGCTAAACCAATATTTTAAAACTTTTCCGTTACGTGCAGCTTTTATTTGAAATAAAGCGTCTGATCGGAAACTGAACAGGTGCTCGGAACTTCTTCAATGTGCTTGATAGCCTTTTAGATGTACAGAAGCCCGTTTTGTCCATGGTTTATCACTTTTTTCTGTCTTGTTTCCTTGTGATCACAACTTAATTTTCTCATGATCTCAACAAATGTTGTCTTCTTGTGATCCCGACTTCATTTTCTCGACATGTCAACCATAACAAAAGTTGTTTTCTCATGATCATGACTTCATTTTCCACTTGTTTCTCATGATTTCCACTTAAAGTTCCTGCAAGAAAACACCTTTTGGTGCCTGGAGCAGCTCATCGTCACAGGGAAAGCATCTTAATCTTCTGTTTATCACAACAGTAGGCTTCTCTAGGTCAAAGAGATGGATTTTATCTCAGTTTTATCAATGACTCGCAAGTCTACTGACCTGCATCTCTTAGTCATCATCCGGTACCCATGGAGTAATGATGGGAAAATGAAGCTTTCTGAAGCAACAGAGCTTTCATTACAAATGTATTGAAATTGGTTTCGTAATCAAAGCATCTGTACAATGTTAAATTTACTGCCATCTGGTGGTCAGAAAATTAAGCAAAACTAGCAATAAAATTGATTATCAATGGAATTGTCATTTTCATCATTTTTTAAACTAAATTGTTTATAAATAAATATGTAATAATCAAGTGAAGGATTAAAGGCTTCATATATGAGTTAAGAAGCTACTGTATTCCGTTAAAAAATAAAAACAATGCCTGAGAGTAAATTAATAAGAGAAAATGTTTAGACGAATGAAGCAGTCACAGATAACGTTTTTTTTTCCTGAAATTACTGATGTGCCGATACAGTGGTTTAAATATACAGTGCTTCAATAGAACAAAGCTTAAATGCAAGTAATTGGCAGAAACGATGCACCACTTTTTCACGCTTTCATTTAGTTACTATACATTTTTTGTGATGTGGCAGGGCGGAGGGCGGGGCCGGGTTGTGATCCTACACACCCGGTCCCGTATTAGGCTAATCAAGCCTCCGTGAGGGATAAAGGTCAACTGCAGAGGATCGTGCGGGAGAGAGAGATCATTTACGGACATGTCCGTCATGTGTGTGTTTGTGTCTTCTGTTTAAGTTTTATATTAAACCATTATTTATGTCGTCAAGCCGGTTATCGCCTCCTCCTTTCCATTGATCCCTTTACATGTACTTTATTTATTTATAATTGATAATAAAGTGACACACTGAAAATGTAGTAACACACTAACATAATGACTGATATGCAGTCAATTATTCAGACCTCTCCTCAAAATCCAAACACAGTTGTTAAAAAGAGATGCATACTACCTGGTGTTAATGATGTATGACGCCTGTTCAAACATATTTTAATACCGGGAAATAAACAGGGGACATACACACAGCGGAAGTGTGAGTGAGAGAGACAGTGAAGTCAAATCTGATGCACTGAGTGAACATGTTTTTCTTATTTTTTTATCTGTCAAAATGACAAAGAGCATTTTAAATTTTCTGTCAATCTTTCACAAAATCGGTAAATGACGGAGAATTTTCGGTTAACGCAACCCCTGATCAGGCATCCACCTATTATTACTTTGAGCCTGAGAGGGGTATACAGGGCAGGGATGGAGAAAATGTGAGAAAGAAAAAAGAAAAGATCTCAATTGCCAGACTACACTGCCACATGTGGGAACAATGTGCTAAAAATGGCTTAATGAATAACGTGTGGGTGTATATGTATGTGACAGAAGTAATGCTGCCTTCTGACACTGAAAAATGACCTGTCTGTCCAGCCCATGCTTGTGTCTGCCTAACAGCATGCCACTCAAGAAAACACAGACTGTGACAGTCTGCATCGACCCTTCGTTACAATCAGCAGCCCATCTATTCTTTAACTAAGCCATACATGTATATGTGCACGTGTCAAGACGCAGGATGGGTGTTCTGTTGGCAGATACTGTTGATGATGCATAGAAAAGTAACTATGGAAATGCATACTCAATGAAGCGTTTAGACTCAGATTCTGAGTGACATTCCAAGAGTGCCTCCCATGAGCGATATATAAATCTATTCTATTTTATTTTTGTGTGTGTTTGGGAAGTTGTATTTGTCCTTGAAGGGGAGGGTAATGTAAAACTGAAACAACATGGACATTCGATCTAGTAAGACTAAGAGTGCAGTGTGTAGGTGAGGTGCCTGAGATGCTGTTGTGACAGACCCAAAACAGTGGTACACTTTCAAACTTTGTGACGGGATTATTCATATTTCCTCCCGAATGGCAGACAGTGCTTATCATTACCAGCTCAATACTGTCAGAGAGAGAGGGCGAGATACAGACAGAAAGAGCTATAAAAGTCTGCCCTGCTCTGCCCTTTTGGTTCTGTACATAAACACCTGATTGTTATCAGTGAGACTGTCATGTTACATCCCTCCATTACAGCAAGTGCCTCTAGGACACAAACACAACTACACACATCATTCATTCATTCATTCATTCATTCATTCATTTAGGTACTCACTCCCTTCCTCCACACCCTGTCTCCAACAAAACCACACTAGACACTTAAACACACTCTCAAACACTCCAATAGAACAACACCAAACACTCAAAACACACGACACATTCAATATCACCTGAAACAGACTGCAATTGAGCTGTTGATACGGCATGTCAAGCAATGCCCTGCTGTGCAACATGATTTATTTTACAGTATCTACACCTACAGAGTTCAGACTGCATTCCCTCCACATCCACAGACAAAAAATGTCATCATCTAGAGGCTGAAGGACTACGCTTACCATGAATTGACAAACACAGACACACACACACACACACACACACACAAGGACCCCTACACCAATGAAAACATTTTGACATTATTCATACCAAGCATATACATGATGATCAGCTCTGTAATGTATAGCCTCCCACCTCACACACATGCACATATACATAGCCAGATATATGTGTATGTGTGTGTATATATATATATGCGTTGGACTGAGGTATACGTACAGCACAGGTTTAAGTGTGACCCTTGCAGCTGCTCTCCAGGGCATAAATATACATGCTAGTGCTGGGCACCCCTCTAATCACAGGCCCTGAATCAAATTTATTCCACCATTAATATTTTAGTGCACAGCCATGTGAGAGAGCATGAATGATTAATTTAGACATCACCTCTGTCACAATGCGTTACCCATCTGGCCCCTGATCCACCTTTGAGAATACTAAACAAAGACTATTTTTGAGTTTTGGCATTAATGTCTAGCTTTGGGGGGACTGAAATTTGGGAAATGTATATTCATCTCCCCCTTTTCATTGCAAAATATATAGATGTGATGACAATGGCAAGGATGTTTTGGTAGTGTAACATCAACAATAGGAAATGTTACTCCTCCTGTTGATCATTATCATGGCTAATAGTTAATAGTTGAGGATCTGTTGCAGCAAATTTTGACACTGACATTACCAATCACTTGCATGTAAGGAGTCCTCGCAAATGGGACATCCTGTCAAAAGTTATCATCGCACCATTTCAGTCCCTGGATGTGCGCCGTGTCCTTGGTAAACTCCATCAGTGAAACAGAGACACACACATACAAACACTTCTCAGCATACACTGATTGGGATTAGCTTTGGGTATTGCTTGTCTGGTAAGCAGAGATCACAGATAACAGAGAAACACAATAATGCCACTCCTGCCATCTCAAGGTGTGTGTGTGTGTGTGTGTGTGTGTGTGTGTGTGTGTGTGTGTGTGTGGTACCTGTCGAGACAGAAGCCGTCATGAGAGGAGGAGAAAGGAGTAAGGTGTCACTGTAGTGATGTGTTGGCATGTTCCCTCAGGTGCTTTTAAGTTGGTTGTCATTTTGTTATTCCTTTCCCTCTCTTGCCCCATTATTGAAATAAATAAAATAAAAATTAGTCATGTCATTCAGAGGCAAGAAAGACGGAGGAAATCAAACTGACACTTGTCACAAACACACCTTGCATTGACGGTTAGGCTAGACTTCTCTCAGGCAGTTCTCTCTAGAGACAGCTAGCTTAGCTTAGCCATCAACAGCCATAGCGAAGAACACAACAGTTCCTTCCTTGAGTACAACAGCATGGCCTGACACACTCCCTCTACACCATACCATTTTTGGAGGTCTCTCTTAATTGACACAACTCATTCAACTTATAAACTCACCATTAAAGAGAACTCATTTTTTTTCCAAGGTAGCTGCATCAACATTTCTGTACTTTCAGAATATGTACTGAATTCAATTAACTTAGATGAACTGTAAATAAAGTACATGCTCTAGCTATGCATAGGTGTGTAGTATAAATATATTCATGGACACACTACATTAAGCTGGCTCTATACTATCTGATTTTTCCAATGATCTTCAGGTGTTAGTTTCATTAACATAATCACTGGCCAGACAGAGGGAGACAGAGTGCCCATTAGCACCTCTCAGCGGGAGGTGTTAATCACTTGACTCTTTTGACTCCCAGCTGAGTTAATGCCTTGAAACACTGAAAATACACATCCTGCTTGCTTGAAACTATCACTGGCTGTGGATGGGAACATGCCACCAAGGCATGTTATAAAGTGTTTGGTTTTTTGCCAGAAGTTCACTGCTCTTTGGAGTCTTCACGTAGGTTTGTATGACATATTGCATGTAATTAATATTTATAATAATAATGCAGTGATAAGCCACAAGACATTGAAAAGGTTTATCAACCCATTTAATAGGTTTATCAACCCATTTAATATGATTGTTTAGGGGTGAAAACTACACCCCTTTCAGCAAGACACATTTTCCTTGGCCAAATTGTCCCTATTATTTGGTAAAATGTCTGTATGTTCCTTATTAAGCTAAAACACTTTACTAAAGCTTTAAATGCATACAAATATGTAAATACAGCAAAAAATCAATGAATATCAGTTCATATCAATGGCTAAAGCAATGCACATGGTTTAGATCAAATTCAGGATAATTGGCTGCGAAAATGGGGCGTGACAGTGAAGCATTGAAAAAAAGTCAAAGGCAGTTGTTAAGCGTGACACCTTCCCTCCATTTTTAATTGGTAAATGTGACAGGCTCCCAGACTAGGAGGGTAAGATTATTGAAAACTGTAATTAAGTGTGACACCACCACCTAATTTCAGTTGTTCTGAGACTGCTTGTGTAGTACCAGCTTAATGCAGGCATTGTCCTTTGACATTCAAAATGGGCAGTGCTGCTCAACATGTGACCTACTCCATCTTTCTGAGACATATTGGCTGAGTTTGGAATGGCATACTACCCATACTACTCTTACTTCTGTCATTTGTGTCTATGGCAGAAACAGTACGAGTAGTATGGTAGTATACAATTTCAAACTCAGCCATGTTATGATTTAAACACAAAAAATAAAATAAAAAGGAAACTCTCAGATTTTATTTATATAATTTTTAGGGCTGTCAATCGCAAATTTGTAAAAATCTAATTAATTACATGGTGTCCCGATTAATTAATTGTGATTAATCGCATATACAAATATTTGCTGAAAGCCCCTCATATAACAATAATTCAATATATAATGATGAAATAATTATACATAGTTATCTTTAAATATATATATAGTTAAATAAATATCTCGAATAAAAAATATTCAGATAATCAAAATGCATTACATTCTTGTGGCAGAAGAGTTAATCATTGATAAGACAATACAAAAAGCAGCTTTAGAATACAATGTATTGCTTACTACCATATTATTGAACATAAGACAATCATTGGCACACAGTTCACATCAATTCATTTTGCAAGTGAATTTGTCAATCAGTTCGAGATTTATTATGAGGGCTTGTTTAAGGGCCCGTCAATGTACACCTGCATCAGACATGCTTGTGTAGCATCTCGGGTGCGTTGCATCATAAACATACAATTTTTAGGTCACTGTGTCAAGTTAAATATAGTTTAATATTTAGAACACATCTTGAGATCCCTTAGTTCAAATTTGCGCTCCATCAAGTGTTTTGAACACAAGAACGTAACGTGTTTTCTTCACTGTATAAACTGCACGTTGCCACACAGCTGAAATTTCAATTAATGCCCTCTGGAGTAAACAGGTGGTACTACACGCTTGCATTTCTCAGGAATCTTCCTCATTACAGTCCGGGCATTGCGATTAATTGCGGAACATTTTTGAATGCGTTATTTTTTTATCAAATTAAAATCGCACTGAAATAACACGTTAAATCAACAGCCATAATAATTTTATGACAATATTCTGTTTTTACGTCAAACCATTGCCAAGATTTCATAATTTCTATAAGGTCATTTCTATTGTTGCACGAGTGATAAGGGTGGTGAGAATATCTGGTTGGTGGTCTCAAGAGTTTGTGATAGACAGAGGCGTGAAGCAGGGGGACAGCTTAAGCCCACTTCTCTTCATGGTCTTAATGAACCAGGTAATGAAACAATGCCGCTGGAGAAAGCAGAGACTGAAAGTTGGTAACTGGAGGATGAGACTGGTGTATCTGCAATCTCTTGTGTATGTGGATGATATCATTCTAGTGGCAGAAAATGAAGAGAAGCAGCAGCAGGCCTTGGAAGAGTGAATGCATGCATTGAAGGACCACAACATGTCCATCAACACAAAGAAGACCAAAGTGTTGCAGTTCACCAAAGGAGAACCAGCAGCCCTCAAAATTATTTGGGAGAATGAACCAATCGAACAAGTCAACCAGTTCGAATGCTTTGTAAACATCTTCAAGTCAGATGGCAAATAGGATGCAGAGATCAACAACAGGATCTGCAAGGCAAGCCAGATCTCCTATAGCATAAACAACACCATAGAAGGCAAATGAGATATCAGTCAGAAGACCAAGATGCATGTCTACAAAGTCGTCTACTTTCCCACACTCGTCTATGGAGTGGAAAGCTGGACCATGGATGGGGCACATCGCCCACATAATGGAGGACCGCAAGCCCAGGCAGATATGGCAAGCCAGACCAGAAGGCAAGAGGACAAAGGGACGTCCCAGGATCGAGTGGGTGGAGAACATCACTGGGGTCGTGAGGAGACGAGGGAAGACTCTCGCGAGGTGCAGAGACTGGCACAGGACAGAGGGGAGTGAATCCTGGCTCAAGAAACCCGACGCCTTACAGCACAAACGAGAAAAGCAAAAGAAAGACAATAATGTTGACTGATACAATCATTTAGGTGCTTTCCTTTTTACTTTAGTAACTTAAAATTATGGCTCAGGAGTTATTAGGAACACTATACTAATACTAGAAAGGGCCTCCCTTTACCCTCAAAACTAATTTCTTCTTGGCATGGATTCCACAATATGTTGGAAACAATCCACTGATATTCTGGTTCATGCTGACATGATTGCATCATGCAATTTCTGCAGATTTGTCAGCTGCATATTCATGCTGCAAAGCTCCCATTCTACCACATGCCAAAGGTGTGCTATTGGATTCAGATCCGTTGACTGGGAAAGCCTCTGAAGAACCGTGAACTCATTGTCACATTCATGAAAAAGGTTTGAGACAACATTTACTTTGTGACATGGTGAATCAAGCCAGAAGAAGCCATTAGAAGATGGGTAAAATGTGGTCATGAAGGGATGATACACATGGTGACAGCAACAATACTCAAATAGGCTGTGGCATTCTAGCGATGATTGATTGGTAATAACGGGCCCAAAGTTTTCCAATAAAATATCCCCCACACCATTACACCACCACCACCAGCCTGGACCGTTGACACAAGGCATGTTGGGAACATGGATTCATGCTGTTGGCACCAAATTCTAACCCTACTATCTGTAAGCCTCCGCAGAATTCGAGATTCATCAGACCAGGCTACCATTTTCTAGTCTTCAACTGTCCAGTTTTGGTGAGCCTGTGCCCACTGTAGCCTCAGCTTTCTTTTCTTGGCTGACAAAAGTGGAACCTGATGTGGTCTTCTCCTGTTGTAGCCCATTAGCCACAAGGTCTGACGTGTTGTGCATTTTTAGATGCAATTCTTCTCACTACAATTGTACAGAGTTGTTATATGAGTTACCGTAGCCTTTCTGTCAGCTCAAACCAGTCTGGACATTCTCTGTTGACCTGTCTCATCAACATGGCTGGATGTTTGTTTGTTTTTCTGGCATAATAGAGTAAACTCTAGAGACTGTTGTGCTCAACCAGCCCATCTGGCACCAACAATCATGCCACAGTCGAAATAACAGAGATAAAAAAAATGTCCCCCATTCCGATGTTGCTGTGAACATTAATTGCAGCTCCTGGCCCGTATCTGCATGATTTTATGCATTGCGCTGCTATCACACGATTGGCTGATTAGAAAATCACAAAAATATGTAGGTGTACAGATGTACCTAATAAAGTGCTCAATGATTGTATGTTCAGGACATTCAGCTATCTAGCTCAAATGGCCTTGAATTTGCACCACTGCACATGATGCAATGATTTGGCAGGAAGTTAATAATTTGCATAAAAGTCTAATACGAACGTCTTTGGAGACATTAACTATAGACTCATTCAGCTGCAGCGCTACTATGTGGGAAACATAAAAACCAAAAAGGCTGAATCGCGTGAAGAAAAAGACAATAGAGCCTGGCAGGGTCAGGGAGCTAGAAAAAAACCATCCAAGTGGAAACGTGTGGGACTGGGAACAGAGGAAGTCCTAACACTCTGCTCTGCCCAAACGGGAACTTGATCGATATGTCATCCACTCAATGTTACTGGATGATCTTCTGCCAGGGGTTACCCTCCCTCTTTGGCAAAGCAGAGGAAGGCCAGGGAGAAGGATAAGAGGAGGAGATAGAATAGAGAAAAACTATATCCGTCTCTCTCACTCTTGTTGTCTGCGTGCAGTGTTAAAGCAGTGGTAATGGATTTTGACATAGAGCCGGCAGGACGAAAATGAAAAGGGGGAGTGGAGGGTTCAGTCGATATCTGAGTGGTGCGGATGGGCTAAACCTCTGGCTCTCGCGCAGGCTGACCAGAGATCATTAGAAAGTCAATGAGTCCTCCAGTGCTTGAAGACAGTGCTTGAACAGAATGAGGCGTCAGCCTTGCACGCCATGATGGATGGAAACAAACAAACAAACAAACATGCATGAATGCATAACCTGCTGTGCAAAGGTCTGACCATATATCACACTGAAACACACAAAATAACCAACATGAATTCAAAATTGACATTTTTTCCTTAAGTTGATTACTGATCAGTGCACATTATTCCAAAGAAAAATGTTATTCTATATAATCTCCAAAATGATCAAAATAATTTTTGATTATTTTCAACAATCAAAATGCAACAACTTGCTCCACTACTGAAATGACTTTCCTTTCTGGCTGATGCCACCAAGCTTACTTAAGTTTTAGCATATATGTGTTTCAGGAGACGAGTAGCCTCCACGATTGTCTGCAAATAAATTTATGGAAAGCCTGGTTTCTCCCATCCAATCAAAAAAAAACAAATAAAATAAATAAAATCTATCCCACATTTTTTTTCTTGAATACTAAATATTCAGTTTTTGGAATGACTTGTTTTGTTTGGTTATGGTAACTAATCTGAATAATGGTGGGGGAGGGGGGCATGTCCACCTTAAAGTCTTTGGTGATTATGGCCTTCCATTGAACACCCTATTCACTAAGAATAACATTGCATCTGGGAAGTAAAATGGGTTTCAAATAATCACTTTACAGTAGCTAGACTTTAAGAACATGGTGGCGTAAAAGAGAGATCCTAATTGAACACGGCTTTTACATTATTGAGTATCTCCTGTCCTGCAGACACAGAGGTCCCTGGAGAGAACTGCAGAGCTGATCCAAGGTCAGATCAGAAGTGGCCTTTCACCTGCACCCATGTATATTTAAAAGGCTCACCTCCAGCCTCTAACTTTCCTTAACTAACTAACAGCGGAAGCTACTAGACTGCAGAAAACAGCTCTATTTTAATTAGCTTTAGAAAAGCACCTAACATCTTCAAGCACAACAAAGACACTCATCAGTCAGAGGGGGCTGGTGAGTTGGGGTTGATTTGCAAAATGTGTGTGTAGACAGACAGGTGTTCGCATTGCTCTGGATGTGATGTGACTGGGAGCCTATACTTGCTTTCCAACCCTCAGGGCCACCTTAGGTCTCTCCCTAGTCTTTCAGCTAATGGGCTGTATAATGGCAAGTTTGACAGAGAGAGAGAGAGAGAGAGAGGAAGAAAGAGTGGTAGAGATAGAGAGATGCATGAGTTCATAGGAATTAGTGAGTGACGTTTATTACCCCGGCTACTGTGGAACTCTATGACTAAAACATTCTTCATTCAGGCCTACTCTCTCAAACCTATGTCTATGCAGACTACCAGTTCAAGACTCTGGAGTAGGTATGGTGGGTAACCATGTTAGGAAGAGGCTCTATCTGATGAGATTAAAGTATTATGTCCACGGATCAGTCTTGCACTCTCAAATCTGTCATGATGTTTACTAAGTGTATTTTCCAGATCTGTGAGCATGGCCTGGCTTCTGTGGGTCGTTTAAACAGAGCTCACTCTACAGTGATAAAGTAAATACACCAAAGGATCAAAAAGATCCTAATGGCAAATAAGAGGCTTCAATTTGCAAGATGAACACACCTGCACTATTTATAGTAGTAAACAAAAGTAGCTCTTCCTTGACCATGGGCTTCATTTATGGGTGACACAGTAACCCAGCCTGGACAGGTCTGATCAATGTAACATGGCAATAACTGGACTTCACACTGACACCTGTAAATGTTTCAAAGACTATAGACATGTTTGCACATTACCCTCTACATTCCTCTGAAAATTTTTGTGCCGTTTTATTTCTGTAATATGACATATTTCAGGTGCATAATACTAAGACATTTTAAAAGAATATTTAACAAGAAAAAAAAAGTACAGCAGGACTCAATAGGACTGTGAAAAGTTAGCATTCCATACCAGAATGAAACCAGACCTGAAATCAAGTTCTCTGGAGTAATTTAGCTTTCTTAGAATAATTATGATTTAATGTTGAAAAATATGAAATTAATGTATAGTTGTATGTGTGAATGTGAAATAGAGTGAATGTTCATGTTAGCATGTACATTTTTATAGTTCACATAGAGTGAATCATTGTGTGTTAGTGACTGTATTATAATGTATGTGTGTGCATAATGATGTATTATGCATGTCTGAATATGTGTTGACAATGGCAGAGTTCTCTTATGTGCAGCAGTGTTTATAATTGAGGCTGATTCAGGCTGTAAAGGACGGAGCGTCCAGCTCTGCCACTAACAAGGGGATTCAGACTCATTGAGGCCCTACTGATGCCCCACAATCCCTCTGAAGGGATTATTAACACATTTTGATTACTGTGGTCCAGTTGTCACAGAAAATACAACCTCCATCAGAGTATGAAACAGACAGCCTTTATGTCCCCTTTTTTCATCTCTTACCCGCTTCTCAGCCCAGCCTGGCCAATTCAAAGCAATTCACTAATTACTGAAGCAGCCATCTTAAAACCACACTAATGCTGTATTAGCTTGATGGAGAAATTAGTTAGCCCCTCTTGTGTCTCCTTCGTGAAAAAGCCACAGTTATTTTCACACACAGGATCAAATGAATGACACATGCAGTTTGTCATTTGGACTGTAGTACAAAAAGACGGAAACATTTACTTCTCTGCTTCCCATTTTAATAATTGAAATTTAACTAATCAGAACTAATGCATAGATGCTTTTTTATGTCAAATGGCTCCATAAGCTTTAAATGACCTAAAAAGTGACTTCACAAGCTTTAAATGAGTACATAAGATGACTCCATAAGATGACTCCAGTCTTCAAACAACTCCATAAGTATATTATGTGACTTAACATTGGATGGAGAAAGGATAGGGTTGCTTAGTGTATTGTGCAGTGAGACTCCGACCCAGTAACTAGAAAAGAATGAACCAAACCATTACAGAGCTGTTTGGCAGCACAAGTAATCAACAAAGCCAACGGCCCCTGTACGCTGCTCTCAATTTAGAACACTTAAGGTGCGGTCAAACACTTCTCATGGCGAACTTCCATGGGCAAAGATGTCATGGGCGAACCTTCAGCATGTGTGAAACAAGCAAAAATATAATTGTCAAGCATGTACTTTAAAAAATATATAGATACTAAAGTCTCACTGAGTTTAAGCTCACCGTTAAAATTATATCCTTGTCCATTGTGAATATCCAGTGTAGTTTTTTATGAAGCACCGCCCACACAGAGGTCACCGCCAAACCAAGCAACTTATTATTGGTCAACATGGCAATTGTATAAAACAATGCAAGTTGTGCAACCATGACGAATATCATATAATTAGTATAATATCTAATATAAGCTGAAATGGACTGCACGTCTGAACTTTACCTAGATATCTGTTTGTGAAACATATACCTGTAAACATGAAAGGATGTGAGAGAAACAGAGAGTGTGAAGTGTACATATGATCTTTGGCTGGCTAAGTAGCACAAATCAAAGGGCAGGATGGGACGGAGTTAAGTAGGACAGGGCAGGACAGTTGGGAAGAAGGACTGCATGTCTGACCATTACCAAGAAATCTGTTTGTGAAACATATCCACGTAAACATGAGAGGATGTGAGAGAAACAGAGAGTGTGATGTGTGCATATGATCTTTGGCTGACTAAGTAGCACAAATCAAAGGGCAGGATGGGCCGGAGCCAAGTTGGACAGGGCAGGACCATTGGGAGGGAGGAAGTTAAGGGAGGGCGAGCGAGAGAGAGCCTATTAGAGAGGGAGAGAGCCGGGCATAAAGTGGTGCTCAGGTGTGAGATTTGAGCTTCTGTTCACCGTAGTCCTCCTGGATAAGCAGGGCCCAGACAGACAGAACAGGGTTTGGCCCAAATAAATCCAGGTGGCCTAGGATGTTAAAGCCATTCCAAACATCAAATTATCTCTCTGTCTCTCTTTTCATCTCTTGCCTCTAACTTTATGTCAGGATTTAGCCTTAAAAATGTCTTCAGAATCATACTGCCCTGCAAAGACAAATTGCAGTAACTATCGCTTAGACCCTGATCTGTCCTGTGACAGACAGTTTTGGCTCAATTATGCTCAAATTCAGAGAAGACAGAGTGAGACACGTGGCTGTTGTCTAGCTACTGCGGTCTGGTTTGTAGGGCAGTATAGGCAGCACTGAATCTATTAGCATTTAGTCTAGTGTCCATTTGTGATACTAATAAGAACCCTGGGAATATTATGCAATAATAAAAAGGGCCCAAAAGTATTTTATGATATTACACATATCTTGATTCGACTGCAATTTGGCCTCCTTAAGACTTTTTTCCGAAGTATATTTAGTCAATCATGAAAAGAAGCTGGCAATCTCTGGCAGGCTGAGGACTTGGGATTGCATTTTTTCATGTGTAATTGAAATGAGTATGCTGCAGCAGATGGCATTGGGTGTTTCGTGTGAGATTTTTCAGAAATCGTCACACCATGGTCAATGCGGTTATGCATGGCAACTCAGTCTTAAGGGTTTATAGATGAAATTATGTGAGCTGAACACTGGTAAAATATACATACTATGAGCAAAAACTCAGAGACTAAAACTCTTACAGCCTAAAGATAAATCTAAAAAGTTCAAGCTTTTTTTTGGTTTATATTCAAAATCGAATGATGCAGCAGCTCAAATTCTAATTGCAATTAGATCTTTACCATACCATCTTTCATCATGTATATATGTTAATAGTATCTGTCAGTGCATTAATATGTATATGTTTGGGTTTGAATATGAACCACAATCCGACCCTTGAATAGCTGAATCCTTAAAAATAATTAGTCTTTCTAAAAAACAAAATGGTAGATTGGTAAATATTCCGCTAGTGTTCTAAAGGTATTTTAGAGACAAAAATGGACGTAGCCAACAAAGAGATATTCTGACAACATTAAAAATTACTCTAAAAATCAAAGCCTTAAAATAAAGGCATTATAGTTTATAAATAACTGATTGAGGTATCTAATAAAACAGGAAGGTGGAAATATGACGACGCTAAAATAAAAATACATTCAATCACGTTTTAAACGTGTGGAGAATGTTTTATAAACCGATTAAGATGATGCACAGTTGCTGAGAAGTAATTTCCAACTTCTCTGGAAGATGCTTTTAATGAAAGACCGTATCTGCAGTTATTAGATCACGTTGAATTCAAAATGTATTCATAAGTGTTTCAATTAGAATTTAGAGGTTAAAGTAGTACTTCAAAGATCTATATTACATGGTCCCTTTGATTAAAAGCTTCCAACAAAACGAAGACTTCTCTTGATACCATTTTCAATATGGCACCAAACCACTTAAGTCCAATAGTGATATTCCAAATAATTTGCTCACAGAAATCAATCAAAGTACATTTACCTTAAATATTTCTTCACCTATTCCAAATAATTATTTATCAAATATGGGTACAGTTTATTCCGTAACAAAAAGAGAGCTGAAATATTTACAAATTAATGTGAAACTTTTTAAACAGCATCAGAATCTTGTTAAATTGAAATAGCTATTGTAGGTGATGTGTCAAATACAGCCAGAGCTTTTAAAAGGGAGAATAATAAAAGCAGAATTATATCATGCTGCAGATGATCAGTATTGCCCATACACCCCCCCTCCCCCAACAGAAAAACACTGCGCTAAATAAATAAAACTTAAATGAGCTCCTAGAGTTGTGAGTAAAGCTTATCTTTTCAGGAACTTTCAGTACCAGAAAAAACATCCAAAGACTTGAGCTGAGAGAGCACAGCGGTGGAGGCCTCTTGTCACCCAGTGTGGAGACAGAGCGGAGGAGATGGAGCGATTCATCAAGCCCTACCTTTTTACGGTGGCTCAAGGGCGCAGCCTATCTGCCAAAGTGTAAATTGCAATCTCAGTTCTCTTAGCTACAATCACATTGATCAAGAGTGGAATAAATTCACATGACAGTAAAACTGCCCAAGCCACTGAAGTAACACTAGAAGCATTCTGTAAATTAGATTTATGCGGTCCAAAATAGATAAATGTTTCAGACAGATTTTGTTGTTTTTAAACATAGTCATATAAAATGCAATCGTCTAATTGTGTGTACAGCAATTTAAGTCTAATTGCACAATATCTATCTACAATTCTATGATCATTCTAACGCTTTCTAGAGCAGAGGACTTCAAGTATTTTTTGTGTTATATTCACCTTCAAAAAGGTCTGCTTTAATAGTAGTTTTACAAACTGTCATTAAAGATGTCAGGATGATGGCAGCAGGGTTCCCTGCAGAACGCAAAACAGTGTTCTGCAGGGAACCCTGCCTCCCCACCCTTCCCAGACAAACGTGAAGCTGTCCCACTGACTGACAGATGGAGCACCCATCTGACAGATCGGGCAACGCTTTTCATGTTCAGTGGGCGTCCTCAGCCCACGGCCGCACCAGCCCAGGGCGCGACCCGCCGTGGAGGAAGCCACTTTGAGGAACGGTGCGACACAAGCAGCCGCAGAGGGGACAGACGGACAGCACTAATGATGGCTGCTTATTTTTTTCTACTATGCTGCAAACCGAGGGTTGGTCAGCATTGAGATACACAAACAATCACACACTGAACCCTATTTAATCTGAAAACAAATAAGATTATCTGCACTGGGTTAACTATCCATAACAAAGCAGGTCCGGCAGCTGTTCAAACTTATGATGATGAAGCTATAAGAATTATTGACACTAATAGCTATTATGTTGTCAAAAAAGGCAAGACTGACTGTTTAAAGATTAAACATGTAGATGGAAAGCCAGTGTCTTCTAAAGATCACACTGTTACTCAATAATAACAAATAATTAAATGCCTGAAGGAGGTATTTAAACTATTTCTAATAAAGATTTGCTAGGTATGACACTATGTAGGATTTTTTGCTATTTTTTTCCACTGCTTAATAAAAAAAATATAACAAAACTTACAATTTAATACAATTTAAATTAAATTAAAACCCTATTTTAATTTTCAAATCTAAATACACATTTGGCCCAATTGCCCAGTAAAAGAAAAATGTATTTTTGCTCTTTCTAATATTTCTAACATTTAAAAAAATAAAAGTCTAATATTTCTAACAATCAAACAAAGTGTCTGATGTGAGTTTTTCTTTTTGATGGACACTCATCATCACATTTTTCCAGTAGATCAAATCATCACTTCTTAACGAAACTTACTATACTATATACTGATAATTACATGATTATAAAGTATAATTATCAGAGATATTATTCACAAACGCAACACACATTTTGCTAACACTTCACAATAAAGTTGTATTATTTAACATAACACAATAGTTATCATGAACTAACAATGAACAATACTTTTACAGCATTTATTATTATTAGTACATATTATTAGTAGTATATGTTAACAAGCTGAATAAGTTAACAATCATTATTATCTAACATAAACTAACAATAAACAAAATTTGTAAATTAATATTAACCACAATAAATGTAATCTTGATGATGTTAATGTAAATGTAATGAAAGGAAAAAAAACTTTAGTTACCGAATGCATTAACTAATGTTAACGAATAGAACCTTATAGTAAAATATAAACATAATTTTATGTATTGATAATATTGCAGTACTCTGAATGGCACCACTTCTGGTTAGATGCACTGAGAGACAGACAAAATAAAGGAAAACCAAACAAAACTGGAAGCTAAAAAGTTGCCCTCCTGTCTGGAATTTTTCAAGCTCAGTCTGACTAGTTTCCCTCTTAATCTCAGCCACCCAACTCTCTGCGACTCCTTAGTGAATTACGGCTGCTTTTCAACTGCCATCAATCTCCTGTCATCAGCATGTCACTCCCATCACACAATTACATTTATGATCCTCATTCCGCAGTGACAAGGCACTGCCCCCCCCCCCCATCCCATTTCCTTTTACTTCATTTCACTTTACTCTCTGCTTTTAGATATTCCCGGGCCTCAGATGTGCCAGCTCTTTAAAGCGGCCGATGAAGAAGCGCCCATGGGGGTCCTGGGTATTTGCTTTTGTCTTCTATTTCCTTCCAAAACAGTTTTATTTAACGCAATCCAGCTCGAGTGCCCTCTTTCACTCACTCTCTCTCTGTCAACCAAAGGTCAATGAAAGACTCTCTCTGTGTGTGTGTGTGTGTGTGTGTGTGTGTGTGTGTGTGTGTGTGTGTGTGTGTGGGCAGGTTTGGGTGGTTTACTAGGACATTTCTTGAGGTTACAAACTGGTAATTACAAGGGTATACGCTATAAATGTGGTTTATGAGGACATTTCTAGTGTCCCAATAATTAAAATCGTACAAAATTATAACTAGTTCATACAGTATAAAAATCATTATCTCTATGGAGAGTCCTCATAAGGATAGCCAAACCAAGGTGTGTGTGTGTGTGCGTTTTTGTGTGATATAAATAGACTTGAAATGAAAATATATATTTTTTGCCACTCTCTGGAGAATTTACTACCTTTCTGACAACAAAGTTACTGATGGGTCAGGAATGTTTCAAACAAATAATTATAAAATAAGCTAATAATAAAATAAGTAAACACTTTACAATGCTTATTATACTGTGTATTTGGGTAGTTGACATCATTTGCAACACACTCTCATGGCGAAATCGTAAGGATTCATAAGACTTTTCTTAATTTGGCTAATTTGTATGATATCGTGCGACTGTACTCCTATGACTTTCACTACAGCCAATGATGTCGCTGGACATCGTTTCCATCTAATACGCAACAATTACTTGCTTCTGTCACACACAACTGCTCCCTATCATGTTTACACACTCTACTGATTAGTTAGGTTTAGATAAGGGGTTTGGGTAAGGACATAATATTAATAAGCATATCCTTACGCCTCATGCATGACACTCAGGCTTACATTTGCATTAGACATCCGGGCATTTGCACGTGATGAAATAAGAAAAATTTAAATGAACGGACTCGTACAAAATCATATGTAATAGCCAACTAGTAAAATATGTATGAATTTTCATGAGACTGGGCTGTAATATTTAATTTGATTTGATAAACAACATCAAGATTTTAGGCTAAAATATAGATGGTAATTTAGAGGTGCTGTGACTATAAAAATAATAACAATAATGCAACTTTTGAAAGAAAAATGCTGTTTAAAATACTTTTAGATGGAGTAGGACAAGTAGTCTTTCCAAAAGTGTTTTGAATTAGTAAATATTGCAATTCATGTTATATAATAAATTGGCTTTCTATTTATATATATTTTTTTCTTTTTCCTTCCTCTCAGCAACTACAATGACAAAAGTATTTATGCATTACACATAAACAGTGTGGCTTCCAACAAATCCAGCTTTGCAGACTAAATTCTGCTCTTCCTTCGACCTTAAAGCCAACATTATTTCAAACTCAATCCTGAGGATATAGGAGATTTCAATGAATCTAGATGGTGGCAAGTGTTGTTGGAGAAGTGTATTCAAAAGCTTACGTCTCATTCTGTCACTCAATAGTTTATCTAGAAAAATGGATCTGCTCACCCATCTCCTCCAAAAGAAAAACTACTCAAACTGCTTTTGGGGATTCAACAGACAATGATTCCACTTAACATGAGCGAATATCGCAATACCGATTCTAATATATCAACAAGTCGACACCTGCATTCAGTTTCTGCAATCCCGGACACAGACAGATGCAAAAGCACATAAACACTGGCTACTCAAGTTTGTTGGTTCAGCTCTTGCATTAAGAGCCTGTGTGCTGGGTTTGCCATTGTGCAAGTTTGGCCCTTTGTCTAGATGGACCGAAAACAGCGAGTGCACCTCAGTCACAACAGTTCAAGCGTAAACACCTTTGTGTGTCTCCATATAATACTGTTGCCCATGGACCCCCAAATCCGTGGAACAGCTGAGTCTTTCGGTGTCAAAGATAATGGCGATTTATTGCAATGCAAGGCTTTTTTCAAGCGCCCCCATCCCCAAACAACCCCCCCGTTTGCTCAAACCGATTAAAATTAAGCCGTAAACATGTGAGAACAGAATTAGCACATTTAGCGAGTCTCCTCTCCCACATCCCATTTTCGCTCTGGAGCGGCTGATCCCTGTAGCTGAACGCGGGTGCAATTTTAATGACGGGAACCGTTTTTGAAGTCCAGATGAAAAAAGCATCACTCGCGTTTGTGGCGGAGCTAGATACGGCGAGGCTGGGTTCGACGTGATTGGTGGGGAACGACACAGACTTAGACTCTAGGCTCTTCGATAGTATCGGTGTCATTTTCCTCTCCACGATAAGACGCCTCGCTGACAAGGCACGATTAGGACAAAAAAAATTCATTATTACATCGCCTTTCATCCGCCGGGGGGTTTCATGATAAACAGCTCACCCGTAGGTAGATTTACAGAGTAGAAAACCTTATATTACACTCACACACACAGTCACTTATATTTCAGTGAATTCACATTTTACAAGCAATTTACATTGCATATCCATATTTAAAAAGCTGTAAAACAAACATAAGTTCAAACTTCTAAAGAATTGTCCTAACTGGTTGCCCAAAAAAAAAAAAAAAAAAAACATAAATTTCTATGAGAAAATGCCCTCATTACCACACAAAAACCCACCATTGTCTTTAGAAAATACACTCTAGCCAAGATCCTCTATTTGCATATCTGCATAACTCTGGTGTTAAAATATTTAACTCTTGTGGCTCTGCTCCTTGAATTAAACAATTATCAAATAACGGCATATTCTTTTTGAAACACAATGCGGCATTCAAATTTCAGCAAACTACAAAAACCCAAGCTATTTGGTATGCTATACCTCGAGGAAATCCACTTCACAAAATTGTCCTCATTAAACAGAGAACATTACCACTGTGTTGAAACTTAAAACACAACTATACTAGGAAGGAAATCAACTGGTACAGCCATGCTGCTATAAATAATGAAAGACAATGAAACAATTAATAACAGATGTATTACATTTATAACAAATGCAAATGGTTGGGAAAAAACACTGATCTCGAATTTAGAATTTATTCAGCATTAATAGATAGATATTATGTATCTATTCCACTAAATAACTTCCACTGAATTTTGTATCCTTCTAAATATCCCAAAATAGTACATATTTAAGAAGGGCAACAAATAAAACAAATCTAAAAATGGATTATTGAAAGTAAAGCTAGCTCATAATTTACAAGAACACTAGGATTCTGAAAACTCAAAATACTATGAGCACAATAAAAACCTGTTATGGAATGTTTTCTTTTTAAAGGACTTTTTGAATATTTTTTTTAACTGAAATTAAAGTCATTATTATTATATTTATTTTTATCAAATAAAAAATATGAATAATTATAATAATAATTTTGCTTCTAGTTTTTAGTTAGAGATTATTCTAAATGTCATTTTTAAATAACATTTTCCAGCACATTATTAACAAAAAAAAGATAATTTATATTGGTTTATTGATATATATAGAATATAATTATTATTATATAATAATTATTATATATTATTAACATTATTAACATAAAAATAAATATTAAGTTACATTTCATTTAGAAATGTATTATTACAATAATTGTTATTTTATTATTATTACAATTATATATTTCTGAAATTAGCATTAAAAAAAGTCCAAATTAAGTGCTTGGAAAGAAAAAGCCATGACAACACAAATTACCATTTCGAAGGAAAGAGTTACTAAGTTATCAGTTTCCCATAATGGCAAAAAAACAAAAAACAAGTAAAAAGTGAAGAGGAGAGGGGGAAAAAGAAAGATGAGAAAGAACACGGAAGGGAAAGAAAAAGAGGAAGAGAGAGAAAAACAGAGTAACAGAGACAGCCACGTGTCTGAGACACTCTGACACCCATGGACAGAGACAGCATGTCTTAAAGCCATATTTCCATTCAAAAGCTGTGTTTTATTATGTTTACAAAACAGACTTATATATTTATTTTTTAGATTATTTATTTATACCGCGGGCAAGCTCGGCTTCCCGTAAATGTCAGCGACGACAATAATGGTGCTCCCCCATCGCTTGCTCTTTTAATACTACTGCAGAAAAAAAATCAAACCGCTCTCAAACAAATTTATGTACTCTTTAATAAAGTTGTCACATCATCACAGGGTCCTTGCGTCGTCTGCCGGGGTTGCTTAGCTTAGCCGCCATGGCTACTGCTTTGTTGATCGCTTCAATGATTTATCACAAAAAAAAGAGACAGAGAAAAAAGGAAGGAGAGAGAAAGAATGAAAAGAAGGGCCTCTCGATTGAGTCATTGGCACCTTTGATTGACAAGACCTAATCAGCTTATCTGGGTGCTAATAAAGATGATAGCCTGCAGAGACACTCTCTACCTGGCTCTGCGTGAACTTTGGGCCCTGTTGAGGGCCCCAGGGGCCAGGCCCCAACCCTCTCTGCTTATCTAAACAGCTGAAATCAATCCCTAATGAGCCAGTTTCATTTTGCCCCATCGATCTGATGCCGCAGCGGCTGCTGTGTATTCAAAGGCCACCACTCTGCTCCTTACGGCCAACGTTTCTCTCAGTTCGTTTGTTTACATCGGCTTTTAACACAATCAGACAGTCCATTAAGATTAATTCTGATTAATCAATAGATTTCGAGGTTATGTGCACAAAAATGTTCCATAAATTCTGTGACTATATAGTTGTTTACATTGTTTTCTTTGGATAAAATGTGACAAAATATTAAAAAATTGTCTAGCATTCCTAAATACGACTGCAAACAACTGAATTATAAGAATTATAAGGCATTTCATTTTCCGGTTTCCACATCTACTATCTTGGCTTTTATAAACAGCCGGGGATTTCTTTGATTAGGGTTTATTTAACGCTTGTGGATTCTGGGACATCTCTGATTTAAATGCTTTTAAATTGGCTGCTTTACTCCCTACTGTACTTCAGGCTCTCTTCAGGCCAGCATGCCTCTGGTTCAAGCAGCTTTAAAGTGGGTGCCCTCTACTAATGAAGACCCATGCTTAATTTATGAAACAAACAGTTTGGTAAAAAAGCTCCAAAGATGTTAAAAATGTCCAAAGAGCACTCTCAATATCTCCCAGAGAGCCTGCAATGCTCCTGACATGCTGTTTGCTGGACTGAACACATTAAACACCAACTCACCCTTGGTTCAGCTATCCTCATGAGGACTCCCCATAGAGTTAATGATTTTTATACTGTACAAACTAGATTTTATCCCCTAAACCTAACACTCACAAAAACCCTCACAAAAAACCAAACACACACACACACACACACACAGAGTCTACTCACTACCACTGCATAGTTTTTACCATGGCACAGACTAACACACCAAAAGTGAAAATACACAAATTATTATTTTTCCTTTCTAAAAAGTCTTAAGTTTGATGGCTGTTCAAGGCCCTACAACATGGATGGCCTTTACTATTTTGCTTTAAACTCACAGTATTTATCATTATTATCAAATTTGTAAATGTCAAAATTCAATATAGGCTTATCTGAAGCAAAACAAAACAAATACAAAAAATATGTATAATTGGCTTTAAATTTAGAATTTTGAAATATCTTACTGTAATAATACTGCAGCAAAAATGTTGGAAAAATAAAAGCATGGTCCAAATGATTCTATTAAGCAAATGGATAAATTAAATAATTAAATATTAAAGTATATGTTGAGCATTATTAGCCCTCAGTTTGAAATTATTTAATAAGACACTGGCATGAATATTAATGTAAGGTGTCACCATAATTGTACAGTAAATATATAATATATAAATATATATAATATATATATCAAAATCGCCAAGATGTAAGTTTAAGCACTTCTCAGCAGCAGCGAGTGTCGCAATATTTCCAATGTAAACCTTTATTTTGGATAATAGAAACTGTTGTATTGATCAAGTTGCGGGGGTGCGACTATTCGTTGGTCCCGAAACAAGTCTCAGTGTGTGTGTGTGTGTGTGTGTGTGTGTGTGTAAGTGAGATGAGAGCGAAAGAGAGAGAGAGAGAAAGAGAAGGAGCCCAAGGACTAAATTTAGGATATTACAGATATTGTTTGTCATTCTTATTCAATGTACTAAACAAATGTCTTTGTTTTATTCTGTTATTTTGTTGTGGTAGCCTGTAGGGAAATAATTTGGCTAAGTGATATGGAACCGGTATGCAGTCAATAACAGGAACTACTTAATAGCAGTGTGTATACTTGAAAAATAATTGCACACCTTAGAATGTCTGTCATCCAATCAGAATCAAGCATTCAACAGACCTGTGGTGTGTGTGTGTGTGTGTGTATGTAAATTATATATATATACATACTTTATATATACAGTACATAATATCTATCTATGTATCTTAAATATGGGGGCTGAGGGTCACTGCCGCAACCAAACAAAGATTCTTGCAACTTCATAACAGACACTACAGCGGGTTGTGTTTACCCCGACTCTGTGCCAGATGATGACTGTGCATTTTGTGCATGGTTGATGTGTCCAAATCCCAAAAGAACAGGGTTTGTCCTTCATAGGGCCACTTCAGTTTAGGACTACCTGTTGCTTTGTTTTGAAGATGCAGGTGTGTGCAGTGAGAGCGTTGGGGTGGTCAGTGGGGTAAGGGGGTCAGGGATTAGAATCACAGGAGTTTGACGCACAGGCTGAGTTGCGCTTTAATGCGGTTAGACAAGGGCTGAGTAAACAGCCATTGTTCTGTATTTGCAGCTCCCACACAGAGAGCAGTGGAATCAGTGCGGCATTGTGCCGGATGAGGGGTCTCAGAGGCAGAAGCTTTCCTTTAAGGGGAAAATTCTTCTCACAGGGGGTCTCATCCAGTCATTGGAGTGTATGGCTTTCTGCTTTGGTACCTACTAGCTATTCAATTGGGCAGACATAAGAAAAAAATATGTCTGCATACCAGAAAACCAAAAGGGTTTTCGCTCATTGAAGTGAAAAGGAAATAAATCTAATGTTAGACAGGGTGGAAATAGAAAAAAAACAACAACAAAAAAACAAGCACAGGCTTGAGAGAATCCAAAATAAATGAAACTACATTTTTAAGCAAAGGATGCAGATTGCATTTATGAATTTGTAAGTTGTTCTTGCGAGACATCAAAAGCCAGTGGTCTGTGCAACCCTTTCTTGATTTGAATTATTAACTGTGTCGACGTCGCACACAAGCCACACTACCATTATAGTGTAAATTAACAAACTTTTCAAAACTATGGCGGAAGATAAAGAAAGCCAGTAGCTTCTTGAAGAATGAGCTTTGATACGTCTCCAAGGAATACACTCTGCCTCAACAACATGGAGACAGTCAGGCTGAAAAAAATAGATGCCTACTGATTTAATCTATTTCAGATCTAAATTAGCTCATTTTCTTGTATTTAAAGATGAAAACGAACCTTAAAACAAATGTGAATCAGGTGACATTGAATGTGTTTTATTTAGAAATGGGTTTCTTAAAAGATCTCGGTCTTTATTTAGCTATAAAACTGCAGGACTGTAGTGGCAGGCTGTTGATGTTTATTCTAGTCAACACGCCATCATTTGGTACCCATATTAAAAACTCTTTCTCTCTCTCTCTCTCTCTCTCTCTCTCACACACAAACACACACACATACAGTACACGCCACACACACACAGGTAGGTGAATGGAAATAAGGTGGTGTGTTTTGTGTGAGCCTAACAGTACTGCGGCTCCTGCTCTACACCTCTCTCTCCTTTGCTTTGCTTTGATGTGCTTCTGAAAATGTCACCAGTCGTCAAGCTGTTTTTTTCCCCTCTCTTTTTCTAGCACGCATACGAGTGAGACAATTTGCTGTCGCTCACCCCCCTACCCAGAATGCCTACCAGTTTCCACCGCTATCTGGTAGCCAGCTTCCAGCCTCCGAGATGACCTTTCCAGCCTCTCTGTGTTATCCAACAGATGTGATCTCTGAAAACAAACCACAGAAACAGAAAACAATGAGAGTGATTGAGAAGACTTACAGAGGCATTTTTCAAGTCAACACAATAACATATACTGTACACTATGCCAAAGCATACAGATTAATTTGTTGCAATTTAAATCGTATATTGATTCAAGAACACCTAATTACATGTTGCGTTTTAAAACAAACTGGACTGATCCTCGTGTAAATTCAAAAGCAAAAAAAAATTTAATAATAAGGATGGTTGTTAAGTCTAACACTTTTCCTTCCTTTTAATTGAGGCTTCCTTCTTTGAATGGCTTTTTTCTGAAGGTGTTGCCAGATCTCATTACCTCACATTTAGCACCAGGGCAAAGATTAGCATGGGAGGGATGGTTAATTGAGTTGTAATATATTTTCAAATGCTGCTTCAGATTATCCAATATCTGTGTTGTTCAGGATGCCACCATATAGCTCATTACACTACATTGTTTTGTAATTTTAAGATAAAGGTTTTGACTCTTAAGTTATTTACCCTAAAAGTTACACTCAATAGTTTTTATCTAATGTTTACTGGATGTTTAGATGTCAGTAAATAATGCAAACAAGGCATATAAACTTTTCATTGAAAGGTTGATACGTCTCAAGTTCAGAAATAGATGTGCACGCTCAGAAATCATAAATGTGAGATTAAAACAAACACCATGGTCAAGAGCTAGACATATTAATATTGCACATAGTGGGCAGAATTTTGGACCTTCAAATGATGAGAAATTAATTTAATAACTTTGGTCATACTGAAACTATTGGCAGCTGTTCAGTGGTTTAAACTCATTAACTTTTGATAACAAGGGGAAAAATACTCTTTAGATAAATGCCATACCCCTTATCATTTGGAGAGAATGGGAAATTAACCACAAATATACAATATGCTTTTTTGTTATTTTATTATAGATCAAAATATATTATAACGTGATATATAAAATACTCTTTGCATAATGCATATTAGGGTGTTTCTTTAACTTTGATAACTTTTAAGTCCCAGGGGATGACTTTTATTGAAACAAATAGATTTCGGGCCCTATTATAAGAGCACTATGCCATAATAAATAAGCGCAATTGGGTATGGCCAAGTTTTATTTTTTTATTTTTTTCGTGTAAGCATGCACAAAGTCTTTATGCAAGTGGGTTTGGTGAAATCACGCACACATTGAGCTGATGGGCTGGGTCAAAAGAAGGTTTTGGAGGTTCATCTCCGGTTATTGCAGCATCTGAATCCTATTATATAATACATCCCCTCAAGCATCAGATATATATAAAAAAACAGCACATTCATTAGTTGGTAGTGTAAATGGACCTATATGGAATGAATTAGAATAATAGAAATATAGACACACATTGTTTAGACAATGTTATTCTCATCAGAATTTGGATGTATGCTATGTTAAATTACACGTAATGTAAGCATTATTAATCATTTTCATCAACTGACACACAAATCATGGCTAATGTTAATAGTAATGGTATTGCCACACACTTCACTTCTACAGGTCGATTTTGAACAATTATATTCAGTTATTGAAACGTGAAAAAATTCAACTAAAAATATTTCTAAACAAACAAAACTCAAATATAATCAATTTTAATTTAAACAATTATTTATTAAACAAAAAATAATATACTAAATCCAAACATTTTATTCTCTCCAACTTCTCTGACAGGCACCTTTTGCAGTGACTTAAAAATCCCTCTATGACAACAGGAGGAAAAATACCAATACTAATTAGATCATGAATACAATTCTAAATATAAACATGATAATAATAATTGAAAAATAAACCATAACCTCTAGCAAGTTTAACATAAATCTATTTTTGTTTCATAAAATGATTGTCAACTGCTCATAAAACGATTGTCAGGGATATAATTTGATGTTCCACTACATTTTCAGAGATTGGACATGAACGTTACTGCCACCTGCTGGTGGAATCTCCAAACTGCAAATACAGGAACTGAGTTTGGACTTTGCGCTGAAAACAGACCTGCTTTTGAAACGTATTAGCGCAATGACCTATTTATCAGGAAAAAACTAATTGTGCTTTGCGCCACAGCATTTACATACAATACATTCACACTAGTGCAAACACTTTGGTAGCACAAATATTGATCTTAGAATTAGCACTCTCATGAAAATTTTATAAGATGTAGCGCACAGTCGCTGTCCATAGCGCTGCACTTTGCGCACTCACGAAAAAAGAGCCCTTCAACTTTTTCTTTCAGTTAGGTGAAGGTCACATAAAAATTTAATTGGAAACTTTTTACCTGGCCTTCATCAAATGCCTTTCATGTACAGATTTTACTGTTTGCCTTGTCCCAGACCAAGACAAGAAAATCCATTATAAAAATACAAATGATTACATTTTAAAACTATGATAATATTAGCAAACAAAACCTTTTCAATATTTGTTGTGTGAAAACAATTATCCAAGATGTCCATTCCTGTGGCCTCATTTCCACCACACCAAACAATAAGTCAGTGTATTTGTTAACGAAGTCAACAAAAGTGTCAGAGAAAAGCATGCTTAAGATGAAATATGGCAAGTGATGTTTTAAGAAAAATCAAGATAAATATCACGTGAGCAGAGTGTTTTTAGAGGGTGTCATTTCCAATCAAATTGTAATTTTTCCAAATGACACAAAAAGTCTGAAAAAATTATTTAATTGTGTGCATTTATGATATATGAAATATTAGCAACAAAATTAGCCTTAGCAAAAGCCTAATTTAGAAACATACAAATTTTAATTTCGATCACTGTCATTTCCACCCCATGAATATTCTATTAAACATTACAGAATGTGAGATGTGGTGAAAACTGCCATGATTTTAAGAAAAGAACATGACAAAATGACATAAATCCTCTATGAAGCATGAACATAGACTGATTGACATTGTTAGTGGGCAAATTTCTTTTCTTTTTTAAACCTAGTGTAAAAAGGTTTTAATAACACTTTTCTAGAAGTCCGCAGTACTAAAAGTGCCCAAAGTTAAAGAAAAATCCACACATCCATTTTCTAATAAGTCACATCATTTTTTACTATGAACACAAAAATTGACCACTACCCTGTGCAATTACTTAATAGTAATATGGCCAGAAAGGTAACTAACTATATTTCTAATGGACAGTTAACCTTTTTTCTTGTTTACATGCACAGAGAGAATAAAGGCAGAGAGAGAGAGAGAGAGAGAGAGAGAGAGAGAGAGAGAGAGAGAGAGAGTTTCCAGTTCAAGTTAAGCTGTCAAAATATGTAGCGGCTAATCACTCCAAGGAAAAGAAATGAAAAATAGACGACATTCCACTTTTTTTGACAATCACAGAGAAGGGAAAGAGGGTGAGAAAAAAAGAAAAACTCTGTCTGAACTTTTATTCTTCTCCTCTCGGTTGACAGATGTCATTTAAAATAGCTGAAACACTTTTTAATAGTTTAAGGGAGGGGGTGTTAGTGGGAGATGGAGGGGGGGGGAAAGATAGAGAGATGGAGGGAGGGAGAGAGAGAGAGAGAGAGAGAGAGAGAGAGAGAGAGAGAGAGAGAGAGAGAGAGAGAGACAGAGAACAGGAGTGGGAGAAAGTATGGGGAAAAGGGAGCCATATCTTCCTAATGAGCCCCTCTGGATCAGCTGAGATGGAGGGGACGTATTGACATGCACCGCTTAAACTAATACACCTAGACCAGGGATGTGCCTGTGTGCCTGGAAGCACACAGCAGCCGGGGATACTGACAGAGTAGCTCGCTCCCCCGTCTTCAAAGAGCTCAAGTGATTAGTATGTTATCATTACCATTCGAAACGTGATTTTCCTATTCCCTCTTGGCAAAGGTGACACGTCTCGGGGAGACGGCCAGCAGTCTCGCGCGCTGGAAAGCCACTTCAAAGCTTTTTCTTGAATTTCACTCCCTTGCTCATTCTTACTCAGTCTATTTTTTGGAGGGGGGGGGGGGGATGTTGATGTCTATTGTGTGCAGGGAGGTATAGGGGTGACACACACACAGAAGTAGCAGTGAAGGTGGCCACATAGGTGCCATGACGATACAACGAAAGAGTCACCTATCAAAAACAATAACTGTAATTCTAGGCATGGTGGAAACAACACCTTCGATTCGCAACTGTAGTTTTGTTTTCAATATATGTCAGGCATGTGGATCCAAAGCATTCACAAGTACAGTTGGAAGATCACTATGAGTAAAAGAGCATATTAGACACAAAGACATATTTTTATAATATATCAGAGAGATTAAATAAAACAAAAAGGCCCAGGATGCATATCACTCATCCCAACAAACTGACCTGAATAAAGGAAAAGCTACTGATATATTCTGCATTAGAGCGGCAGGACTGTCAAAATTGTCTCGCTTTTTTTGGTCTTATGGAGTTCAACAGAAGCTTCTTTTAAAGAGGGCATGATTAACATTGGTGTGCCTACAACCGCTTCTGTGTGTGCCCCTTCTCATTTGTGCCAATGCATGTATGCCTTTTTATCTGACACCTACATTTTCTACAAAGACGTTCTTAGATACTATAAATGAGAAATATTTTTCGTCTTCTTTTTTGTTTTTTTCTTTCTTTTCTAGCCGCACTTCAGTTGTAAGTTATTAACGTGGAACTCAGGAACAATGCAAACGCAACTCAAAAGAATTGTCTTCCCTTCTCTCCCCCTTTTTTCAATATCAAACACAAGCGCTTACAATCGCAATTTTCAAAAGTTTTGATGATTCCTTATTTCAAATGGGGGGAGGGGGGGGAGTCAAAGTGAATAATGATGACAGCTATGATTCAGACTGACTATGTGATCTTCTCCACCGTTTGTTTGGGACTTGTAAGAAAAGGAATTACAAGTGTCAAACAGCTGTGAATAAGGCTGCTAAATATTTAAACATGTTTTCCAGCTGAGGAAAAAGTACAGTTTTAAAAAGCGGCTAAGTGTGTATAAGCTGTATGGGCTTTGATTAAAATTCAGTAAAATGGGAGGAAAAGAATAGAGCTATGTGAAGTGTTGAGAGAAGAAAAATTACTGATTTTTGAGCAATACATTCTTGGGTGGAAAGAGGGTGTCTCCTGACCCAAGGCTGAAAAAATACTATACTCCCATTTTGTTTGGCCATGTGGGGGGCCAAACAAAACACAAGTCAAGGTAGCAAAGACCGGAGAACTGTGAGGGGCTGTAAATTATAAATGCAGGAGGATGGTGTGGCTCTCGCACGAATGGGATTATTCAGCAACAGGAAGTGAAGAAGTCTAAGCAATATACTGATGTTCACAGGCGTACACACACAGACTGTCTTTGTGTGACTACCCAAACACTGATATGGGAGTCAACCCAGTCTACAGAGATACTCCAAACCAGAATGATTGCTGAATTTCTTCTCATATCTGAGCGAAGAGAATAGTCTAGCATGACACAGCCTGATCTATCTGAGTCTATATTGTTGACTTCAAGATATATTCCGGATTCAATACAAATTAAGCTCAATAGACAGCATTTGTTGCATAATATTGATTACCACAAAAAATGATTTTGAATTGCCCCTCCTTTTCTTCAACAAATCTGGGTTACAGTGAGGCACTTACAATGGAAGTGAATGGGGGAAAAAATGTTAACATTATAATCCTCACTATTTCATAAGTATCCTACAAGAGGTATGACTTCAGTGTGATAAAATCACGTATTAACTACAAAAGCACAGCCACAAGGCATATACAATTATACATGTTAACATAATTTAGTGTGATAAATTAACTTGCTATTCGTATCTGTGCAATGTTATTAAAAATATTACAACTTACGAACACTACATCCTGGGAATTGGAAATAACTTTAGGTATAAAAGGCAAATAAACGATTCCATCACACTAAAATTATTATCATGTCTTGTTATGGACTTTTCCCATTCACTTCTATTGTAATAGCTCACTGTAACCACAATGTATTTATTTACTTGTATAAACAAGCCATGAGGCTAAATTATTTTTGTGGTAATCAACATTATGACACAAATGCTGTTGATTGAGCTTAAGTTGTACGGAACCCAGAATATTCCTTAAAAGCCAGGGAAAACACAGAGTACAGAGAATGGTCAAGATCATTATATTGAAATTTGTGTTGATTTCCTTTTTTATAAAACCAGTTGACACATACTTACAGCTGAAATGAATTAATAAAATGACACAAGTGTTGTTTCACTTTTCATATGTCTGATGACAGTAGGAAAGATAAGGTTTTTCATTTTTGCATCCATAAAACTTCAATGCATCTTTATAATTTCCTCAAAAGGCAGAGGGGATCAGAAAATTTGCATTCTAAACAGTGTTATCTTCAAATATAAGCAATCACTTACTAAACATCTTTACAAAAGGCAGACAGAACCATGATGCAGTGCTATCCGGGCCTCCACAGAGTGAGAAGGCTTCCTTTCTAAATGAAGATCTTTAGATATTGTAGTCTGTATGTGGCTGCATGTGCTAATAATAGGGAATCCCCGAGTCCAAACAGCAAAAAACACACACAGACACACACACACACACACACACACTTACAACCCTAGACAAGAGATGAAATTACCAGCGACACACGCACACACAAACACATGCAGACTGAGCCAACAACCTTTTTGCCGTAATCCACATGCTCACTTCCATGTTGGATGAATGCAACAAATACAAAAACACATTACAAATCGTGGCCTTATCTCGGACTCTAAGGCAGGCTATTGTATTCTCATTCACTAATTGGGGGGTGCGGGCTGTTTCCTAACTCAACACAAAGAGAACTCGGTATGGGCTGACTGTAATTCCACAGTTCTGTTGTATTAAGAGCCACGTGTGCAAATAAATCACCAAAATTGGTGATAATAAAGACAGAAAATAGCTAATTTACTTTGTGTTAAGCATTACAATGTTAAAGGGATAGTTCAACTAAAAAATAAAAAGAACTGACTTATCCTTATATGACATTTTTTGTCACGTGGAACACAAAATATGATGTAAGGCATGTGTTAGTTTCAGTCACCATTTAGTTTCATTACATTTATTTTTTCTCCATACAATGAAAACAAATAGTGACCTTTTGCGTTACAAAATTCTTTTAGGAAAAATATTATATGGGGTTGGAACAACATTATTTTTGGGTGAGCTATCCTTGCAGACACTTAACTTATGTGCAGGTGCTACAGGGGTTGAGGTGATTAAATGTATGCAGATGTTAGAAATATTGAGTTATCCTATATAGATGTTCATAACAAATGTAAAAATCCCTGTAATATTAATATAATTAATTAATATAACTCTACATGCTAATCTAAAATTAGCACCTATGTAAAGCGAATAAAAGATTATGTAGATATCCCTTCTCATTTTGTTATAACATCATGTCACATTGCATTTTCATATTTGGTGACTGTTTTGGCAAGCTGATTAAATCTTTTAAGGTTTGGTGTGAAACAGCTTTGATTTCATTCCTCATAGAGCAGCATGTAGTAACAAGCCTCATTTTGAGCTCCATCAAAAGAGACTTTAAAATCAGATTAGCGACTTTTTATTCAGATGAAGCTGGCAAATGAATGGCAGATCTGCAGGAAAGAGAGGACCAGAACGCGAAGGAATAGCAGCACTTACCTCTTCACGTAACTTTATCAACTGCCACACATGAAGGCACAAAACAGAGGGAGGGAGAAAAAGAGAGGGAGGGAGAAAGAGAGTGAGAAGAGAGAAAGATAAAAAGGCAGGAAGACATGGCAGGAAGCAGATCAGTCATGCAGCTGGGTACAGAATTAACCTTGACGATTTATCTGTTTGCATGTTTAGCATTTAGAAATCACAGACAAACACATTAAAAGAAGTTAAACACAAGACACATGCCGACTTTTTTGAACAAACAAAGATCAAGTTATCGCGTTGTCACATTAAACAAAGAGTCTGGGAATGGATTTCTCAACTCATGACGTCTAAACTATCATCATCAAGCAAGAGGGGGAGAGAAACAGTCACATCATAGCACTTGGTATGGCATAAGGGGGAAACAACACTAGCATTTCAGTCGGTACAGTAGGATAATACAGATTGTGTACAGTAAGGATGGAAAGCTTTGAGGATTTGGGCTCCTTAACAACAACTCTGTAGGATTCCTACTTCTTGGCTGTGAAAGAGAAAGTGACACCCGCCCGGCAACACTCCGTTTTTATTATTACAGGATGTGCCCAGCACTTGTGATGCACTTTTAATGATATATACCATAGCACAACAGTATAGATGAAGAGTCTACAACGCATAAGACCCATGAGGGATGAATATGTATACATAAAGCCAGAAGGGTGCATCTTATTATGGAAACAACCCACCATAGAATAAAAAATAGAAAAATTGTATTCATGGCTTATTCATTTTTGATGAAAGAGAATAACAAATGAAAACTAGTAAAACAGAGAATACATGTCTTGCTATGCACTTGGTGGCCCTTAAAAAGGGTTTCAGAAAATGGCTAAGAAACATTCAACTTAATCAAGTACATTAAGCATTTAAAAGCAGCTCTTCATTACAGCCTCTTTAGGAAAGAGAAGCGTTCTCAGTAAAAGGTGAGTTGCTTATCGTGAGCACACAACATATTAGAGGAGGAGAAGGACAAGTTTCTTAATTTGTAAGTCATTGCAGGTGATTTTTTTTCATCTCCATTTCTTTCTAGAGATTAAAGGTTAGCAGATCTAAAGGGAAGCTCTGGGCCATTATTAAAGGGCTCTCATCTCTTTTTGTGTTCGCTGGTCATTTTGAATTTCACAAATTTTAAATAATTTGCTATCGTATCAGAAAAGAGGCAGACAAACTTGGATCATAAATTATAAACTTGATACAGGCTAGATCTAGGGGTGTGTTGTTAAACTGTGGTGGTGGCCACTGTCGGTGGGGACGGCACGTTCTACGGTGCGAAATCTTTTTCTCTTTTATGTCATCAGTTCAAAACAAAGCTATGACTACAGCTCATGAATCATGTCAGTAACACTATAGATACCACATTTCTTATACAAGTATGTTGTGAATAAATTAAGGGAGGAAATTTGTACTTTAAAAAAAAATTATATACTGTATAATTAATCAGATCTGCAAAAAATACAATAATTTAATTAAAATTAAACTGATTTAAAATACTAACCAAAAGCACAGCACAACCAGATGTGCAAAGTATAAAAATGTGTTGTGTTTCAATAGTATTAAAGGAATATTCTGGGTTCAATAAAGTTAAGCATAATCAACAGCAATTGTGATATAATGTTGAATGAAAACCAATAGTGAGACCAATGGGGGTTGGGGGGAGTTTGGAGGGTTTAAAGGCAGAAATATGAAGCTTATAATTTTATAAAAGAGCTTCTCTACTCTCAAGTCATTTCAGGATTTAAGGGTTTATGGCATTATGTAGTCATGATAACGAAGTTGTAAAAATGGATATAAATATACACAGAAAAGGTAAGCAGTTTTATCACACTAACATCATGTTAAAATGCCTATTGTTCCATGTCTTATAGCTATACTTTTGAAATCGTGAGTTATTTTAACGTTTACAGATTGGCACCCATTCACTTCCATTGTAAGTGCTTCATTGTTAAAAAAAAAGGAAAAGAGGGATGAGTCTAAACACATTTTTGTGGTAATCAACATAATGTCATAAATGCTGTCGATTGAGCTAACTTGTATTGAACGCAGAATATTCCTATTATAGTGTTATAATTCAAATTACCCGCTTTGTTTTAGTAAAAATTATATGATAACAATAAAATAAAATTAATTGTAAGGACTCAACATTACGTTCTAATATATATATATATATATATATATATATATATATATATATATATATATATATATATAGATATATATATATATATATATATATATATATATATATGTTTCCTGTTAAGTCCCCAATAGTATGAAGAGGAAAATAGTTATATAATTAAAATATAAAAATAATCTGGGCCACATTGCAGTTTTTAGCCGCGTATTATTTTGGAGGAAGTTTCTTTGCATTTCGTGCATTATTCAAAAGGCCGAAGTTTACGAATACACTATAGGAGTGGCTATTTAGGTTTGGTGTGAGCCCACCCGAGTTAAACAGCCCCACAGTGCTTCTCAATGAAGACCAAACAAACCTTGTTCTATCATATTTGTGCTGCTTGGATGATTGTGAGCCCTCACCAAGCATTTGCCGACAGAATCTGGAAGATTTAAAGCTTGACGTTGTTCTTTTGTGCCTCTCTGTTTTTCTCTTTAAGACAAACCAGAAAACCCGTCTTTTGTTGCTTTACCTGAATTTGCTAGTGTTTCTCGGGTAACAGCGGGGGGAGAGAAGGGAAAGCTGTAAACAAGAAATTTCATGAAATTGTATAATTCCGTTATGATGAGTTCGTTCCTTCGTTTTTATTTTCTGTTTTAGTTTTTTGCATGTGACTTGTTATTCAAACTGCACTGCTGCAATTGTTCTGTTATGATAATCAGTGGATTTTCAAACAAAGATTTTTTTTCCAATGCGCAACTCGATACAAGTGGTAATCTGCTTCTTTTGTAGCCTGTAAAATCTGGTCCATGCCGGCTCAAACCTGCCCAATCTCTTGTGACCATGCCTTCTGCCGTGTCTGAAATCGAAACTATTCCGTAGAGTATTCGCATGTGTAAAAAAAAATGTGTGTGCGCTATCACAAGAAAGGCAGGGGGAGGGATGTTGAAAAAAAAAAAAGTGCAATGGTAGACCAGCACATTATTAAAAAAAAGAGCGATAGCGCCAATTCGGTCTCTGTTCGCATACAGATAACGAATAAATGCCGAACTCTATTAAACTGTCCTTTAGCTATTATCGCTGGGCCAACACACAATTTCAGAACTTATGATGACTCCCTATTTACTTAGCTATAAATCCTCACCATGTAACGAAGAGATTTGTGACTGGTAATGATCTGTTCAGCCAGGGCTATATGAAATGATCCTGACCTCTTTCAGATCGTAAGGAATTAAATTGACCGACTCACCTCAGTCACCCCCCCAATCCCCACATCTATTCCCCTCTGCTCTATCGCTCCTGTCGCACTCACTAAAAAACCCTGAAGTTATGAACACTCCACTCACAACAAGTCTTGTGGTAGATTCCAAAGATTAATTAATAATTTTTTTATAAATGGAAATTAAGTAAATTCATCACCTGAGGTCTGAGAGAAGCTGGTCCTTCCTTTCGGTTAAGATAATTTAGTTATCTACTTAAGTTTGTGCAAATGAAAACTGTATGTGTAAAACTGATACAGAACATAAATGGTTTTTGTTTTGTTTTTATGGGATAAAATGGGACATAATAGGATATAAATATTTTAACATCACTCTTTTGGCTGCTTCTGCAATATATATATATAATTTTTTTAATTTTTTTACTTGCACATAAAAAAATTAAACACACATACAGAAAAACAGTATTTTGATTGCTTTACCTGAGTTTGTTTATGTTTCTCGAGTAACAGTGGAAAAAAGTGTACACAAGACATTTGGGAAATTGTATAAATATGTTTTGATAAGTTAATTTCTTCTCCTTTTTTCATGCCAGTTGTTTTTCCAAACATATTGCTTTTTTTCCCTATTTTTTATTTTATTTCATATTATATTATAGAATATAAATAAGATATGTATTTTTTATATTTGTGTGTGTGTGTGTGTGTGTGTGTGTGTGTGTGTGTGTGTGTGTGTGTGTGTGTGTGTGTGTGTTTAAAATTGCTTATATGTAAATAAATAAACAAAGTCAATAAAAACGATAAATATATATATATATTGATTACTAATATAGACTTTATTTTTATTTAGTGACATGCAAAGAATTTTAAAGCCACATAAATATAAATAAATAAATAAATAAATATAAATAAATAAATAAATATATATATATATATATATATATATATATATATATATATATATATATATATATATATATATATATATACATACTGTACCTGTACGTGAAATAAAATAATCATGCATAGACATGTAATCCTGTTTTTTGCATTTTTTATTTCTTACAAGTTGCTGTTTACAGTTCAGTCTTCTGCTTATCACCTTCCCCTCTTGTGCTTAATGTTTGTGTCTTTGTGTGAAAAGAGGATTTTGATATTGTAGGTGACAGAGAGTGGGGAGCTCGATTGTGTCTAAGGCAATAGATATAATGGCATCCCAGAACACTTCATCCATTTACCAGATCAATGGATGCAATCAAACATAAAACATATCTATTGTTATTGTCTCTAATGTCTTGTTATTAGGCAAATTATCTTTAAGTGTTTAGAGAACGGCTAATGTGAAAAAGACTAAGCAACTTCTGGAACTGAAATATAATCCTTTTAAACTACTGTCCTATTGTACAAACACCACTAAAGTGAATAAAGTATGAAAGCAGACATTTTAAAAATGCATATCAAATGAGCTACTGTGGCGTCCACTCCGATTCATAATTATTTTTGATAAAAGCAGCTGTCATTGAGCACATTTTGAATAACAATTTAAGTAATATTATTCGTCATAAAATAATTTTATAAAAGGAAGAAGGGAGTCATTGGAGAGAAAAAAAAACAAAGCGAGATATAATTTTTTCATCCTTTTATCCAAGAGTTTGATAAAACCATCATTGTCTAGCTGTGGGTTTGACAGCTCTAGGAACACTTTCTACTCTCAACTTCATATGAAGTGTCACATTAATTTTTCTTTTGTCTCACTCATTTGGTAAGAAAATGCATTTCAATTACTCATCACGGCTAACCGTACATGTGTTTATAAGATGTATAGCGTGAGGGTCGTCTGTGAAATGGTAATAAGGTGGGGAAAAAAGACAAAAACAAGAAAACAACTTTAGTAGCTACAGACAATCTCACAATTCTTTCAAAAGGTGCTTGTGAATACACTGTGAAAATGTCTGAATATTTGTGGACTTGTGTGTGTGTGTGTCATATCCAAAAAATAAAGCATGACAATTAATATGCAATAATTCATATAATATATTATTATTGAGACTGCTTTTAAGAAGCATTTGTGTAGGTGAGAGAATCAAACATAATCTTAAATATGAAATGCCCACTATTTGTTATAGGCAATAAATTATATATCTTTATGTATGTGTTAATTTATAGCAGTAATTCTGAAACAATGCAAAACAGCCATATTAAGATCACGTGGCTGTTAAGGTACAGGTTTCCTTCCCCATTAGTAATAATAAAATTTGCCATCATTGCATTGCAGTTACTGTATATCTATGATTTGGCAGTATATTTAGAGCTCTCCTAATTTTCCAGAATCTTTGGAAGAATAAGGACTCGGGCAGACGGCTAACAGCTGCGAGAAATGAGGGAATTTACCCAATCTGGTGCTGCCCAGACGCTGGTTAGTGCCTAAAGCCCATTCAGCATTGGACAGCTTTGCATTAAACAGTGTTGCTTCTGCATGACTGGGTGCCAATGCCTGCCTCTCTCTGCCCCTCGTGGCCCTGACCCGTCCTCACCCCGAGCAGCCACCCACACTGGGAAAGCTCAGCCCCTGATTAACACCCTACCTGACTCTCCGCGGAGCTCCCATCTTCCCCCAGGAGCTCGTTGCGCACCTCATCACTGTAGGCAATACGTGACCTTTTCTGCAATGAGGAGAGAGAAAAAGAGAGAAAGTGGAGAGACAGAGGAAGACCAAGGAGAAAAAGAAGATGAAGAAGAGGACAAGAAGAGAAAGCAAAAGAAAAACACAAGCGTTAGTTCACTTGACTTGAAAAATAACAGACATTTCTGAAGCACGGGAGCCCCCTATCGGATGGGTAAACAACGCAATAATTCTTACACCTGGAGTGTGTGCTTGATGGAGTGAGTGAGCACTGTATGTGTGTTTGTGTAATCTAGTTCATGTAGACACTGTGGCTTGAGTGAACCGGAGCCATTGGATATAACAGAAGAAGCCCCCCTTCTATTTTAATAAATAAAAAGTAAAGAATGGCAGACCATAGTACAAGACAGAGGCAGGGAGCGTATTAGGAAAGTATCAGTTGTCAGAGGTAAATGTGTTCTGGGGGATGTCACTGCTGTCAGTCCTGTTCACTGGCAGACCCTGTGATAATACCAAGCCAGGGAGCTAGACAGAGAATAATTCATCACCCAGGTAGACGCGATTGGCGTGCCATCAGATTTGGGCTCGTTCCCCTTCTCTACTCTGCTACACAGTAGGGGAAAAGAATGCCATGTCTAAAAAGAAAACACACACCCAACACTTCAGAGTGTGCCACCTCCAATTCTGCAAGAACGCAAGCAGAGTATGGCATGTTTACAAACACACCCGACCTCTTCAAATACCCTCCAAACTAAACACGCACTGGCGGTGCGAGAAAAATACATAGAGATAGCGTTTACCGAGAGCCCTTTGCCTCTCTCTGTTCACTCTTCCTCCAGGCTGGCACTCTTCGAGAAAGGTGCTTGCAAGCCAAGGGTGTACCAAACCAAAAAATAACTGCTATCCAAGAACTTCATTTTGTGATGCAATGCCGTGCCAGAGTTTCTGCAGAGGATTCGTTCGAATATGAATTCCTGGAGGACGTGATATGACATGAAAGCATATTACAAATAAAAGTATACTTGTTGAAGTTTGTTTTAGGGAGTTGTTTTTCAAACTCAACAATGTTGGTGTCAAATACTTTTAACCTATGAAAAATCTATTTTTTATTTTGTACATACAATACTCTGAAAACAAACCAAAAAAGAAGTTAATAAAAAGAGAAAAGTGAAAATATGGAAATGTTGATGGATGTAATACAAATATATAAGGGAACCTGAAAGATCTACCTGTTTCAAGATTATATATATATACATACATACATACACACACACACGTATCATTTCTTATGTGTAATTTCTGATTTAACCGATCGGCAATCGTTTGCACATTTCTTCACACATGAGCACCACAAACAAAGTGCTTCTTCTGATGAGAAAATAAAACACACCCACATGTTCCATCCTAGTCGAGTTTCATCATAAAAAACAGCAGAGTAACTTTGGGGAATGTCAGTATGTTCATAATTGAAAACGGAAGCCTTGGAGATGTCTTCGTTTGAATGCACACACCATCTTCTTCAAACCCTATTTTGTTTCATTCTTCTCTTTCTAAATAGCTGTTTGTTGTTGCTGAGAGCATCAACCACTTGCACGATGTAACCTTTGAGTGCTGCTCGCACAAAAAGAATGGCAAATGCAACAGCCTTAAGTCTTCGAAGGGGAAAACTAGTCATAGAAACAAAGAGAGACTCCTCTCCCAGCCCATTTACACCATTTTGCAACTCCCCCTGCAGTAAAACAAGCCTCAAACTGATTATTCTCCCTTCATCTGCCACTATGGCACAGCAGCTGGGCAATATTTACAAACTGAACCCTAGGAAATACTTTTGATTAGTGTTCTGCATTGGATGAGCCGAGAATTATTTATTTCCTTACTTACTCATCTTCTATATGCCACGCATTAAAAAAAAAGTGCGGCTAATTATTTGGATCACTGGGGTATTGCATATTTAATCATGACCAATGTTGACCTACAATGGATTATGGTTTGGAGCAAAATGAAAGTTATTATTTAAAAAAACTAAAAAGCTATATTCTTGCTTGAAAGAAATCTATCGATTTTTAAGTTCCTAATTATTGCATAGTTCAGCTGGTGCACTCAAATACATAAAACTGCACTAAAACATAAAAAGCCAGAGTTGAGGCTTTGTAATCTAAAAAGAATAAGCACTTTTACAGATACCTTATTGCAAAAGATAAAGAGAAGTCTTTTATTTTAATGTTTTTTTGTTTTTTGTTTTTATCTGTTTGAAAGGTCTTTCTCGTCACTTGTTTTAATCTTGGGTGAGCATTTGCTTCTATTCCCAGAAGCACAGGGAAAAAGTACAAAGATCCGTCTTAACTTTATGCAAAGTGGTCTGACTCCTTTTTAAAATAGACATGCCTCATCATACCAGAGATGGAGGTTTCTGTGTCCTGTCAAAAATGTGCATTATAAGTCTGTTGACAAGATGCACAATACAAAAAAAGATCCGTACAACCAACAAAACTGTTATTACATATGCATTATGCATGCTTAATATTTATATCAGCTATTTAATTTATAATATATTGTTTATTGAATCACATCAACAGAACAACAGCAGATATGAGTAAATTACATTCATTCACATACATTAGTTGGAACATTGAAGCACATAAAAAAAACGCTTATTTATAACATTCAAAATAGTTTTAAACTGCATGACTGTTTTATGTATGAATGTTTTAATGATGTGGTTACTTAAAAGAATAATAATAGTCCTAAAAATAAATTCCCAACCGTTAGCTCTAAAGGCAGTGGGCAGGAAAGCAGAAGAAACAAATATGTTCATTATTCAAAATGTTAGAAATAATTAACCTTATTATAAATCCACTGGTATCTCTTATTGTTCTTCATTATTATTATTACATTATTATTTTATTTTCTGCATACTGACAGCAAACGGCAACACAAGGACACAAATAATAATGAAACCTGAATGGCAGCACAAGTAAACAGTTCATTAGAAAGGCATTAAAAGGCATAAAAATACCCAGGGGCAGAGTTTAATGAGAGGCCCTGAAGTGACACTTCCAAAGCTTTTTCCTCCACTTTTGCTCTCGGAAACCACACGGTTGGTGGCAAACCGTGAAAAGTAATTAATTATATTTAATTTATAAAGTGTGTTTCATTAAGTATTTCTCACCAGTGGGAAAATGTCTGGCCAGTTCTGATCTCCAGTTAATGGGACTTTAGTCGAACACAGTGTGTCTGCCTCAAATTGCCATTTAAACTTTTCTTTCTGCCTAATAATCTCTTCGCAATTTTTTAAGGGGAATTGGCAGTTCAAGAAATAAAAAAGGAAGAAGGAAGAAAAATACTCACACCATAATGATGGTGATTGGTGTTAAAAAGAAAATCTAGAAAAACAAACAAGAAAAAGACTTGAATAACTAAGATTAAAGAAATTAAAGGAATAGTTCACCCAAAATTAAAACGTTGTCATCATTTACTCACCCTCGTGAAGTTCTAAACCTGCATGTCTTTCTATCTTCCATGGACAAAAAAAAACCCTGAAAGACTTGAGAAATGAGGGTGAGTAAATGATGACAACATTTTCATTTTGGGGTGTGCCGTCGCTTTAACTAAGAAATGCAGTTGCTATAGATTCACTGTGTGAATTAGTCATGTGCGTTATTTGATGAAACAAAAAGCTGTGTTAAGCATCAAAGATGTGAATGGTGGTCAAAGCGTCATGTGTTTTTTGAGTGTATCTGGTATGGAGTAAAGTGCTGTAGTGGCTGAAAAAAAGCTAAGACCTTTTCAAGCAGGCTCCAGTATCACAACAGTCTTAAATAATGCATTTCATCCTAGCAGGGGTCTAACACAATCCACAAGCAGAAAGAATACTATTCACACATACGCACGCCAACACACATACAGGAAGCTTTATGCATGCAAACCACACACACACATATTGTAATGATGCGTTTCACTTTCTCTTTTAACATCTAGAAAATGAATTGTACGAAGTTGCGCAATTAAGCTAGCCCTCTATTTTGTGTGCTAGATACAATATAATATAAGTCACTGAGTAATGATGGTCGCAAGAGGGTCTTTATATCTCAGTGATCTGTTCTTTAGTCTTTGGTAACATCAAATCTGCCTATAATTAGAGTGAATGTCCATGTGTATTAAATGGACAAACAAAATGTTTGTGTATGTGAACAGGGATTTGTGTGTCGGTGTGACATTTATGTTAGTCACTTGTGGTACAATTGCAGGAGCGGCACAAAACACTTGGATTGACATCAGCATGGAGTCTCTCATTAACACATTGGTTGGTGGCATGTGGCTTTAATTCGCAGAGCATTTTATTTGAAACAAAACAAAGCATGAAGATTCAAGAACATATTGACTGAGGTTGCTGAGATTGAAATCATAAGAATATGCTACAGTGATTATATACTAATGCAGACTGAAATTTGGCATTCAAATAATTTGTAAAAAGAATGGTTTTTTTTTAACATAAATGGAAAATTGATCTAATACAAATTTTTTTATTAAAAACGTATTTAAATAAATATAAAAATGTAATGTTTATAAAGAATAAGTCTGAGATAAAGCAATATATTACATTTTGAAAAACATTATTGCGCAGTCTCACAGTAGTTTCTTTTTTTCTTTGCTTTTCTGGCTTTCTTGATTTTGTAAAACAAATTAATTAAATAATCTAAATAAAATAATGCAATCCAGCTCTGGATATTTCTGTCAATATCACGTTCATTGTTCAAAAGATCAAGTGCAGTCAATAAACCTAACGACTCTGCCCACGTAGAGCGAGAGAGAAAAACGACTGCAAGTGAACTCTCAACAAAAGAGCAAATTCAAGCAGCTTTGATTGAAGAAACGGCATATACATCTTGAAGGCCGGGGAGTCGCTGCGAATGGTTATTTCTTTAAGGCATAAGAGCCGATTAAACCCAATATTAAAATATGGAAGCCGTTCTAATGAAAAATCAAAGCCAGTATCTCGGGCTGCCGCATTTTTTCTCACATTAATGCTGGGTTGGGAGCGGGGCTGGTGTGGGCACTGGTAGAGCAGACCCCGGCAAGGTAAGAGTGGAGAAATCAATAGAGAAGAGCCGGTGGGGACGGAGACTGCCAGAGCTGGCAAGGCCCGGCCGGCTCCCATCACAGCACTCTCCTCTGGCGTGCAGTAGGGAATGAAACGGGCCTCTCTGGGTCAGCACCAGAGAAAAGGTGAGATTAGAGGAAATGGAGGAGGGATTTCTAAGGCACAAGATACCTGGCGAGCCAGAGACCAATCGCCCATTAGCCTGTGGCTACCTACATATGGTTCACTGAACCCTGCACAGAAAATAACTTTTTTCTTGTCTTTCTTCACCTCCCCCGATCTGTCTCTCTCTCTCTCCTTGTGGAAAAAGAAAAGCAATGGTTCATCTTCTGACCTAAGTTCATGCCATGTTTAGTATCTGATGTCTCATTCATCTAAGAATACTTCTTTACAACCAGCCGTAAAGAAATCTAAATTTATATGCTATTATTGTGCGCGAATACACGTAGGAATGAATGGCTACACGTTGAATAACGTCTTGCTCGGTTTCTCCTTCTACTCCTCGTAACGTGACTATTGTCTGTGATGAATGCTCCCGTCATTAGCATAAAAATACCCAAACACACACAGTAGCTTAACCACATCATTAATTCTATACATGTATGTATATTTGTCACTGCCCTGTGTGCACCAAATTCAAATGGAGATTTAAACAAAGGCCTCATCCGCTATTATAAAGGAGTGCAGTCCTGTGAAATCAACTGCAACCTTTCATTACAATAGAGCTCAAGACGGAAGTTCAAGACAAGATATTTATCCTGTGGCCTCTGCTAATCCTTTCTGTAGCCATTTCTCTCAGAATGAAGACAATCTCTAAACCCATTCACACATCTTTGTATTGTAATTGGTAAATATTTTTTTATTTAATTATATAATCTTTTCATCTATTTAACAGTAAAAAAAAAACAAAATCATTTTTTTTAAATATCTGTAAAGTATTGATTAAAGTAATCCAAATCAAATGATGCTTTTAAATATTTCAGTACACTTAAATGTTATTGAATGTTAATTAAGACATTATTACATATGCTAGGCCCTAAAAGAATGATGTAAAATTATTTCATTTTTGAGAAGCAAAAATAATTATATTACTAAAAATACAATAATATATATATATATATATATATATATATATATATATATATATATATATATATATATATTTACATAAAAAATATATATATGTCAAATCTATTTGAAAATATTTGTCAAAACGGTATAAAAAAAAAAAAAGAAAATCAATCTCCCTACAGCAGAACAACTTCATGCATTATGTGGGAAAAAAGTAAATTAGAATGCAAATAATAAATACTAATATATAATAAAATAAATGTTATATATAGGCCTATATATTAAACATTTAAATGCAAGGCAGGAAAAAGCACAGACTAAAGAGGTCACCTACAAAGACAGAATAGTTTGCTGACTGGCCATATTTTATACTTCAAAATTTGAACTACATCATACTTTTTATAAACTATGATCATCTATCTTAAACATCTTTGATGTGTAAAGTGTCATTTTAATCAATGACAAGAGCAAATTTTCACCCAAAGCTTTCAACTTGTAATTCCATTCTTCCACAAAAATACTAAAAGAAACTAAAATAACTATCTCTTCCTTTCACATGAGTCGTGTGGCACAGAAAAACTTGATAATTCACTGATTCATATGCACTGTACATATATGGAATGTAAGTGGGAGGGCCAGTTGATGTCTATGGAGTCTGAGAAGTCAAAATTCTCTCTCCGTCTTTGGGACATGCATTTTAATAGAGGTGGGAAACAGCCCATGATTCATAATACATGTATACATTCCATAAATACTTAATGATTTTTTCAAACTTAAGCTGGTCTGGCAAATCAAAAAATGTTTGTCACCCTTTTTTGTCCCACATGTCAGTTCATCATTTTCCGGGGGTGTCACATGTCACTTTCACTTTACAGGAGCGATAGGAACAGGCCGAAAGAGTAGACAGCTCCGCTGAGTCTGATTATTCAGACACACACACACACAGGCAGATAGAATTGTTTGTCCTAAAAGTAAAAGGCTCCCTCTATCTGATCGGTGTAACTATGGGATGGAGACGAATAGGAGATTATCCATTGACAAAACAGTCAACAATATAGCGCAATTAACACAATACATAATTAATTAGCTGACATTACATACTTTAAGAAAGCTGACGTCCTGTGGTGTGACATTCTATACTCTATCAAAAAGGTATTTTAAATACAATTGTGATATTTCTAATATTACTTATTATGATTGCAACTTTTATTACCTCATATTATTTGTGAAACTACATGAAAAATGTGTATGTTAAAAAAATAAGTTTCACTTAATTAAAATGAAGTAGTGATAGTAAAAATGAAATGGTTACTAGGTAAATTTAAACTAAAATCTTAATATGTATAAAATAAAAAGTCCATGGGCATGGTTATGCTTCAATTACCTGAATAAACAATTCAAACTTTTTTTAGTTAGATGCTATAACTTGGAAATGGAAATGATTTAAATGGGTTAAATGCAAGTTAAGTTCTATTGACGGCATCTGTGTTTACCACAGAAAATAATTTTGACTTGACTTTGTAAAATGTGAATTATCTATTGAAGTCTATGGGGCACCAATTTTATGCTTGACACTTAAACTTTTCATTGAAAATGACCCAGAGTATTCCTTTAAAATTATCATTTATTATTACTTTTCAATGTAATGCTGAAAGGATGTCATGAACATAAATATAGTTGTATGTTTGTTTTTTGTAATAAAAATTTAAATATTATGCAGTAAAATGAGATTTACAAACAAAGACTGGCTCTATCTTTCTAGTTTAAGAGAAATCATCCACTTCTTATTAAGTATATGGACTCCTCATTTCCAGCCATGGAGGCTTGATTTTCTCCTTCGAGTGACACAGTCCTTCACCTCATCATCGTCCTATCACTGCGATTAGAGCACATGCTACAGCACTGATCTCAGTAAAGCCACACAATCCCATCTCCGAGTACCAACCAATCCGCAAGACGACCTGCAGAAAACAACTCCATACTAAAAGACGTGTTCAAAAGATCGATTTAGTCCCTTCTTCAATCGGTACCATCTCAGAAAATGAATCCCATCAATCCATAAGATTTCCATAATAAACACAGAAGGTTTTTAATCAGGGAGTGAGATTGGACTTTGGCATCATAGGAGGCTTGTTAAATCTGAATTACCTACTTAGTGCTATGAAACAATCAGACAACAAGAGTTTATACGCTCAGTTTTTCAGAGCATATATTTTTTTCTAATTTAAGGCGATTAGAAGTGTTCAACATCCAGGTCAAGTATGTTTGCCATGGTTCTCTTTTGTGAAAGCTGCTGTAACAGATGACTTGAGTTGTATAACAAGTACTCTAAGAAACAAGTTTTCAGTTGTGATTCTGAGAGATTCAAAAGGCTTCTTTGCAAGACATGTTGTGTGTGTAAAACTTGATATAGCACACCAAAGGTTGCAACAAGTCTACGGATGAGACGAGCCCGACGATTAAAAGTAAACTTAGGGGAAGTGCAGCAAAGTTTTACTGAAGTCATGGATTTCATCAAAATGACTGACAAACCTGTGGTTGGTTTATTATTGACAAATCCCTGAAGGGAATTAACAAACTCCTAGAAAATTTGGCAGAATCCTAGACCTAGACCTTGACCAGTAACTTCATCAAATAATGTTGTCAGTTGATAAATCTATAAAAAGACTTTTGACGACGAGTCAAAAATCATGTATCAAAGACATTCATTTACATTTGTAAGAGAGTCTGGAATTTGTAACAAATTTCACCCTTACAAAACTAAGCCTTCAAGAATCTGACATCTTCAACATCTTGAATACATTTAAAATTGGACAACTAGGTCATATTTCCTTTCAATTTCAATTGCAAATGCAAAAATTCCCTTTGTGGTCAAACACACTTTTCTAACTAATAGATATATTACAGCAAATGCCTTCAATAGATTTGAATAAAGGTTGATAGTCAAGTTCGTGTTATGTTATTGGTCATAATATCTAATCCTTACACCTTACAAAATGTCTCAGCATTACAGTAATACAAGTCATTGTGTTCTATTACTGAGGTCAGACACCTCTGAGAAAAATATGCAAGATCAGCCACAACATTAAAACCACCAGCCTAATATTGTGTAGGTCCCCCTCAAGCTGCCAAAACAGTGAAAACCACCATCTCAGAATAGCATTAGGAGATGCTATTCTTCTCAACACAATTGTACAAAGCAGTTTTCTGAGATACCGTAGACTTGGTCAGTTCAAAACATTCTGGCCATTTTCTGCTGACCCCTCTAATCAACAAAGTGATTCAGTCCACAGAACTGCCGCTCACTGGATGTTTTTTGTTTTTGGCGACATTCGTAGTAAATTTATGAGATTGTTGTGTGAAAATCCCAGGAGATCAGCAGTTACAGAAACACTCAAACCAGTCCATCTGGCAGAAACAATCATGTCACGCTCCAAATCACTGAGATCACATTTTTCCCCATTCTGATGGTTGATGAACATTAACTGAAGCTCCTGACCTGTATCTGCATTATTTTATGCACGTCTGTCACATGATTGGCTGATTATATAATTGCATTGATGATTGTTGGTGCCAGACAGACTTTAATAATTATAATCTGTTATGATAAATATTCCTTGACTTCATCCAATGCCAAATCATGATAATTAAATATGTTACAGTGTCTGAGTAACACACACTAAGTAAATGTGTTATGAGAGTTCTTGAATATGGGTTACTAATAACTACGGAAGTCTAAGGATTTTTTTTCCTTCTACATCTGGGGCAGGTTTGTCATACACATAATGTCAAATAACTTCTTGATTTAGGAATACATTATATTGTGAGATTTTACAAAAGGATTTAATAGATAAACTCTTTCAAACTAAATAAATAATAAAATTGTGATTATGGCTTTAACAAGTAAAACAATGAACATTCTCTGCAATCACCCAAAGTGACATGACTTCAGATCCACATTTGCTCTGTACAGTATGTAGAAAATACATTCAGAAAATTTGTGGAAACTAATACAAGCTTAATAATCAAACACAGTCAAAACATATATATATATATATATTACAGCATATATGATGACATCTCAGTGGCATGTCACGTAAGCACAGCCTTATTACTATTAATCTCAGCATGAATGTCCTATAACTAAAATGAAATCACGTAACAAAATAGTTTAGAAAACACTGATCTACATTATTGATGAAAGCTTAACCTGTGTCTGGGCATTTATATAACTTCAATGCATAACATGACCAAAAGTCTTGTGACCAAAAATAAGAGCAATCGTAAGCATTTCACTTTCAATTTCATATTTCTGTTAAAAACTTATCTTAAAATGTAATTGCATGCTGCAAACTGGTTATGTAAATGTGATGCCAACTAACATACCTAAACTATAGTGAAGCACTTTCAGTAATACAGTGAGTACTGTTGATTTATATATTCAGCCGATGACAATAATGACTATTAATCACAAGTTAAAAGAAATCAGTCCATTAGAAAAACATAGTTCATGAGAAATTAAAACTATAGTGCTGATGACAAAGCAGATCACATAAGCAAGTGTCTTTTAGTGTATGTACAAAGATTACAGAAGTCTGTACTCAAACATTCACCCAGCTGAGTGAGCAACCAACTACTCCCTATAGTTAGGACATTTTTAGAGTTTAATCTCAGAGTTCTTCAAAGTAAAGAATTGTTCTGTGGTAGCTAATGTTCAATATCTAAGAAAATGGCTTGATTAGCAATTTGCTTATAAGTGGTGATGAGCTTAATTGGCTGACTGATAGCTTGAACAATGTCGCCATCTGATGTTCATGGAAGGAAATGTGTAAGAACCAAGTGGATTTAAGCCTGATCATGCAAATCTGAATGTTTATAAACTAAGCATAAATCTGGTTAGATTGAATTCCCCATTACAAAGATAATGAAAATATACTAATTTTAATAGAAATGTAAATGTTATGGTGGAGTTATCCTGACCCGGAGCTGCTATGACATTACAGGATATCAAATAAATCTGAGATTCTGTTACTCAAAACTTCTGTGGATTTATTCAAACTGGGGGGAATGATGTGAAACTGGAGACAATAATGTGGAACAAATGATAAGGTAATTTGTCAAATTTTTTTAATTATATTAACACTTAATATCTGTTAATACAAATGTGAAAACCGAAAATGGATCCTGCTAGCCCATCCTTACGTGACAAAGGGGTCTGTTTGGCTCACGTATGAAGGCATAGGATAAACTTTACCAGTTCCTTTGAAGATGTACGGTCTGTTTACTCAATTGGCTTCATTAAATTATGCCTCCATTACTGCACTCTTCTGCCAGATCAAAGGTTTCGCTAAGAGGCATGCCACTCCGGCCCCTGACTTTTAGCATGGCATAATCAAGCACAAATCAGCTTTTAGTTTACCTTCTTTTTTAATTTCTTTAGCGCTCTAGCCTTTTTGCTAATATAAGGGCTCCACAGGGGTTCTTGGTTTTAAGACCCTGTGCCACCATAAACAAAATGAAGCCATCAGGATGCAAGCATACCTTCGGGGTGTCCTTCTGATATCTGCCTATTTTCTCTTGAAAAATGGCAGGGTTAAGGGGTCGGCTGGTCCCCGTCTGCTACCGAACAAGAGGCTTAGTCTAGCGAGTGGGATGAAGTGAAGACTTCAAACCGCGGGTGAATGGGTGAGTGCGAGAGGGGGTAAAGAGAGAGAAGCTCCAGGGAGGCCAGAGGAGGGGAAGGGCAGGACAAGGCCTTGATTTCCCGTGGAAGCACAACAAAGCCTCTCCTTTTCTAGAGAAAGCAGCGATGGCCCACTCCCTGACACCTCTTAGAAGTGTGCGTGTGTGCTCACGTTGCGTGGCAGAGAGGATAAGCTATCCACACTAAAGCATTTGGCACTTCTGAGAAGCCAGCTGAATCTCCCGGCTTTAGGACAATTTTCTGGGGTTTGCTTTTACTGCAGGCTTCAAAGGGGATCTGTTCTTCAAATGTGCATAAACTCAAAGTTCGAAGGAGAAAAAATGTCTTTCAATCAGAACAATAACTATCTCATCCTAAAAAAACACAGACAAAAGTATGTGATCTATCTGATAAAATAGACTAAACTTACATATGTAGAATAACCCACATTTTAAATTAAACCGGTTTGTTATAATTTATTAAATAGTTATAATTTGAATATTATAAGCATAGTAACACTTAATAATAAGGTAGAGCATATATTACATTTAATGCAATAATTAACATGAATTACCAATAATAAATACTGTCACATGATGTTAATTTCTATTTATACTAATACATTTTCTAATTTAATGTTGCATATGCTATCCAGTATGAACTAACATAAATTAACATTAAACAAGATTAATAAATGCTGTAAAAATTATTGGCCATTGTTAGTTCATGATACCTAATGCAAAGGAATAGAACTTTATAATAAAGTCTATCCATCAGTATTATTACTTTTAATAATGTATTATTATTAAGATTGAGTTCTTGTTACAATTAATTTTGTCTTTAAGATTAAAGGTTTTCATTTTCTTAAACTTCAATCAAAATTCAATCATTTATTTTGATAGTATTTGTACAAGTTTGGAAAGCACAAACACTTTTGATTAAAACCTTAACAGTAACCAACATCTTGCATATCCATGATTAGTTTGCATCGAAATATATGTGAAAAGAATGAGGTGAAAGGCAAAGTAAATGCAACCATGAATGGTGCACTAAACCCCTTCACAGCAGGTGTTAATTGCATGATAATTAAGCATGGCAACAGTCAAGCAGGAGAAGTGAAAGATTAATCATTGGCCAATTAAATGTCCACGGTGAGGAATGTGAGGCCTCTAGGAGACAAGGGATCTCCACTGTGATCTGAGCTATCAGCACAGCAGCACAACATCAGATCATTGGCAAAAGATCCTTTTCAAAAAATCTCCTCATTTATGTCAGGCTTTTTGGAATCTTTGTTGATGCCACAGCCATCTGGTAATTGATATCAACCAAACCGTGTGTTAGGTGCAGGTGCTGGACTTAAAAGCAAGGACTTCAGATTAAGAGAATTCGAGGCGTGCTGTGACTTCATATGGTGGCACGAGTAAATGAAGTGGATTATAAAGACAACAGGTCTCATTTCAACAGAGGGAAAAATTACACATATGTCAAACCAATGTGATTCTAAAATACACTTACATATATTAAAATAATTTCATAAGGTTTAAAAGAAACAGGGAATATACTGTAGTGTATTAACCTGGTCTCAAAGACTATTTTGAGGCACACAAGCAAGGACAGAATTATCTCAGATTCCAAAACACAAAGAATCCAAGCTTGTTTATTGTATTCTGTTTATTTTCTCAAAACCACAACTGTATGTGAACGTGGCAACCTCAGGGAACGCAGAAAGACATCTGAATAGGATTATCACTATTTGGGAGTAAAACAGGGGGCAAGGAGGCAGTAAAACATGGGTGATATAAAACAAGTACAGGGAAAATTTGGCTTCAGAGGAAAAGTGTCTCATTAAGGTTTGATGTGTGTTGATACTTCATGGGCAGGTAAGAGTTATAAATAACTAAACAAGGACATCTGGAGAAAAATACAGGCCCACTCTCTTTGGCCCAAGTAGTTGTTTCAAAAATACACTCTGAATTAACCACAGAGAGATATCAATGACCTTCAATGTTTTTAAAGTTGAAGAACTATGGTTCAGCCTGTGCATATGTGTGTTTACAAGAATAAGAAAACAGTAACATGTAAACACGTTGTGTTTTAAGGAGGATTTTCATACTCACAAAATCTTTCTCAAGTTTTTCTATTTCTTGCTTGTAGCTCTTCAGACGGCTGTTGTACATGCCTCTGCTCTGGATAGGGATCTCTCGAACTTCCAGGTCCATTTGCTCCAGCTAGAAACATCAATTATATTCAGTGAATATCAAACCACCAACTATTAAAGTAGTGCTCAGTAGTTTTTGTTTATGTTGCACTGGCCAATACGGTAGTCATCTTGGACTATTTACTTTTTGGTTATCGAAGCAATTGTTGAACTGTGCTATTTGCAGTCAGCCATGATTCATTTATTTTGTAAGTGATTGTGTCCAATAACAGGGTGGTAACCCAGATAAACCGAGATCATGTGATCTCAATATGGCGGCCCAATAACACTTCCAAGCTTTATGCAAAATAAAGCAGATTTTATTTGGTGGATCTCATGTGTGTACATAATTTATCATAACATATTTATCAAAAGTATTACTTATTTCTTTAGGAGAAAAAGATGGGCAAAGAAATGAGTGCGCCATTTTGAGGCACATAAACTGATATCTACAACACAGTTTAAATGTCTAGCTTGTTTACTGTCAACTAATTTACATGGAAGTAATGCAGAGGCATTGATTCAAGCACCCAGCAAATCAAGTCATGTTAGGAGGTGTCACTTCATTAAAACCTCTTGTGCAGTTCAGCTCTGACAACTACGACATGTGTCCATGTCATATGTGAGCAAACCGGCGTGCACAAAAGGGCCCTGCTGACTTACACTGTCCAATCAACATGACATGATGGGACAATTTACATGCGACACACATCCCTCCTTTCGGCACCTGCCACGGCACCTTCCCCCAATAATGGCGTGAAATGTGTTGCATGGTGTCACTTAAAAGCGCATTATGTGGATGTGATCACACTGATAGCACCGAGCAGCCTTCAGACAGATAAAGAGTGTCTGATGTCACCAGCAACATTGCAGGTGTTGTTTATGCAGGGGGGAAATTTCTCCAAATTCATTATTTAGAAAACGAGTGAGTGGAAATTACTGATCAAAGACCCACCAACTCTCTGACTTCTTCAAGCTGTTTGTCGACATTTAGAACCAGCTGTGTCTTCTCCTCTGAAAGGGAAAGAGAGGAAAACATATTGATCAGTGGATGGAGGAGCTGTGCTTTATGACAACAGCCCGACTCCCCCGCAACAACAAGGGAGCAAATAAAAACAAGCTTGCATTTGAAGATATATTTACACATTCTCGACGCACAAAGATCCATATTTGATGTGTCTTATTTTTCCATGTGTAAACGTGTTTGTTAGTTCGTGAAGGAGCGCCGAGACGCTTCTTGGCAACTTAAAAGAGGAGAGAGATGTCAGCTCTGCCAAACTCTGCCATTCTGCCACCCACTCACAAAGAGGTTGTGTTGGTTTTAAGCCACTGGTAAGAGCCAGGCCACAACATAGCCTAGAGTATGACCAAATGTTTTCTTTGTAATTTGCTTGTACATCATCTTATTAAATTACATTTTGAAATAAAACAAACAAAGCTCTTTCTAGATCAAATACATGTATACTCAGTCTCCAACACCCCTCTCAATTGAGTTCATGAAGCTTTTTTTTTTTTAATGAAGCAATTAGCCACAAGAGGCTGTATTGTTACACTGAAAAAAAATTTGTTGGCTCAACAACCAAAATGTAACAAAATACATAACTTATTCAAAAATGTAAATTTATAAAAAAAAATGGTTTACAATTTTTACTTCATTTGTATTAATGTGTACAACACAAAATATGAATTATAAGGTGAACTTATAGTGTTAAATAAAGTAAAAGAATAATTGTGAGTTCCTTGAACTTCTTTGGCTTAAAAATCTATACGATTACGATTTTAAGTACTACTAACTCAAACGATCAAGTACAGAACTGAGGTTATGGGAGCATGTTAATTTAAGCATGTTTGTTTGGTCAAAAATAACTTATAGGGGCATTTACTTAGTTGTTGTGAAGAATTCTATGAGATTTTAGCTCTTTTTTGTATAATTGATGTTGTTTTACTGTAATTAGTTGTTTCGTGTAAAGTCACTATTAGGGTGAATAGTGTTTCCTTTGGCGAAGTGGGATCCTGTTCAATCTGTAATTTTTCCTTACGCATGTGAAAGTTTAGCTGAAGTGTAGCTTTATCTGTACTTCTTTGGGGAATCAAGTTTAATGACTGACTTGAGCTGAATCAGCTAGTCAGTGGGAGAGCGAGATAAGGGGCAGCCAGAGACGCTGGTTCGAGAGAGGGAGACACACGCGGTTCATTTGTGAGGGTCTGTTTGTTTATGTTTTATGTTGTTTTAAGTTCATTTATATCATTAAACATTTAGTTCCCACCTCCTTGCACAACTTTTTATCTGTTACAGTTGTGCCAAAACCCGGGAGAGAGGAGGGATGTGCTGCCACGGAGTCCTCGCCACTGCCATCCCCCGGGAAGCAACCACAGTCAACTGCCGGGGGACGGAGGGGACGCTGCCTGCCGCCTAGAGCCGGAGGAACCGCAACCGTCTGCCGGGGGGAGGAGCGAGCTGGCTTCCACCAGAGGGCGGAGGAGTGGTTGAGGACCAGGCGACAGGGCGTCCAGGAGACAGCGAGCAATAATTCTCTCTCTCCTCTCTCTCTCTCTCTCTGTGTCTCTGCTCGCCCCTTCCTTCACCTTTATGTTGACTGTTCAGCCGGTTCCCGCCTCCTCCTTGCCAGTCCATTTATCTGTTACTATTGTATTTATTATTAACAATAATTACAATAAGGCCCAAATATTCTTCCACAAAGTAATTTTTTAATTAGGCTAACTGCAAGCTCTTTATTATTGCCAAGCAAATTAACAATCAAATATAATTTACTAGGTGCTGATAATCATAGAACATTTCTCATCCAAGCACATTTTAGAGCTGACACGATCCGTTTTATAATTAAGCAATACTGTACAAGAGACAGTAGGCTACATGCTATATACTCACAGTTAAAGGAATGTTCCAGGATCAATATAAGCTAGCCAAAGCTTAATCAACACCTTTTGTTGCATAATGTTGATTGCCACAAAAAAAATAGTTTCATCTTGTCACTCATCTATTTAAAGTAAAGAGAATGTGTGGTTAAAGTCAGGCGCTTACATGGAAGAGAATGGGGCCAGTCCATATATGTTAAAACATACTGTTTCAAAAGTATCGCCGCAATACTTTAACAATTTACGTGTTAACATGATTTTAGTGTGATAAAATCGCTTACAATCCTGATCTGTGTAAAGTTATATTCGAATTTGTCCGTTTTGCCATGACAACGTTATGCAGGTAAACCTTGTAATAGGTTTTATAAACACTAAAATCATTTTAACACATAAAATGGTTATGTCTGATAACCATATTTTGAAACTTGGTGTATATTAATGTTTATGGACTGGCCCCATTCATTTCATTATAAAGGACTGGTATTCATTTTACAATGTAAGCGTTGCATGATACAAGTAGGCTATACTATAAATAATAAAAACTCTATAAAAGACCACCAGTACAACCACTGATCAAATAAGACCAGTGAAGCACATCAAACCATGCCAACCAAAAACACAATTCATTAAGTAGTAACATCAACTGAAATCAAACCAGGATGCTGTCGGTAAGCTGGAAACTAAAGAGAACTTCTGTTTTGCCCTTTGGCTTTCCAATGTCTTTTGGTGGTCATCAATCCATTTTTAAAATCTGTGTGCAACTGCAAAGCCCACACAGTGTAAACAGCCAGGGGCAATTCTCTACAAGGTGAGCAAACGGAGGGGCCTCTATTCACCCCTACCATAGGGTAAGTTGAAATATATATCACACTATTGCAGGTGCATGGGGCAGCAACACAAGGTCAGATGCTCTTTGGGTAAAGCATTTCACTGAGAAAAGTTAGCTTTGCATCACTGCACAATTTTTCTTTGTGTGTGATTGACAGATGGTTCTCTTAGTGCAAATCTACCTACAAAAACACAAAACACACATTTATGTTTAATGGAGCAAGACCTTGCATTTATTGTCAAATTCAAATTTCACAGCAAGTTTTGCACTGTTCAACAAAACAAAACAACATTGGCGATTCTTGTGTGAATGAACGCATACAGCTTGAGCAAGAAATGGCCAAGAGCATTTTACCTGTCCATTGGCCTTTATCAGTGTTTGTACATATGTGACATGGTACAATGGCATGAGCACAACAACATAATCCCCTTTGTTGATGCCATTGTTGTCAGACCGCACGGTCGTAAACAAACTTGTGCAACAAAACGAAAACTGCTCCTTTATGGGCATAATTGAGAAGTAAATTCAAGAGCAGAACTTCTCTGGCAACAGTGAGCATGGTTTGGCCATCACTAATGAGCTCTCTTTGCATATGGCTTTGTTCATATTCAGTGGATTTATTTAAATACATTTAACAGCTGGTGGTGGGCTGGTATGATGACACACTGTTTGTTTCTGCCAAGCGCTGAAGAAGCAACAAATTGCACATTCTCATTCTTTTAAATATGCTTAAATAATGCAAAGAAAAGTCAATTGTGTTCAGCAATTGTTTGGCAACGCTTACCGAACTGAGCATATGCTCTATGACTGAATAGGCTATTAATCTCTCGCACTTTTTGTCCACATACAAAGGAAGCCGAATGCCCATGCATCAGGATATTATTAGACCTATAAGGGTTCATATTGATTGAAAGCAAGAATTTACATGAAAACTGTCTAAAAGTAATATTTAATTTAACTGACTTTCAATTTCAATCTAGCACATTCAGAGCATGATCTTATATCATATTAATTGTATTGCAGATATGATGTTTAAGTCATGTAATTTTGAACTGAAACGGAACTGTGTGTCTGAGAGCTGTTCACAAGGTGAGCAAAAAAAAAAAAAAGCTATATCTAAATCAGAAAGCATCCTGAATACTGATAAGTATTTTCAGATAATAGACCTAATCATTTTTAGAAATGCCATACTTTCCCTTCATGCACAACAAAATGGGTCTAACTTAAATTTGGCAAAATTTCACTACATAATTTTTCTTTTACTTATTGCTGGGTTTATACACTGATTATAGCAATAATAAAAAAATGTAATAATAAAAATTATTGAGAAAATAGTACCACGTCATAAGCAAATGAGAGAATGAGCAAACACAGGCAAATACTGTACATATGAAGACAATGCATAGCCACACTGAAAACCCTAATGTTGTCATTACTGGAAAAATCAAGTTGTCTTAAATAAACATTAGCCTACTTGAAATGGCCGGTCTTTGACTCGAAGCTCACATCTCTATTTTCATTTAACTTATTTATCTTAAAAATCAATAGGCTTAAGATTTTGGTGCTACTAAATCAAACGGTTGAGTAAAAAATTGAGGACATGGGGAATACCCATAATCCCTTGCGCTTGAATTTAATTAGGCTATGTTTCCTTGGTCAAAAGGAACTTATAGGGGCAAATATAATTATTATTAAGAATTAATAGAGGTTTTAGCTCTTTTGTAGTATTATTAATGTTGTTTTGTTCCAAATAGTTGTTTCATATGATGTTACTATAAGGGTGATCTGTGACTATATTTCAGTTCAGCAAGTGCAACTTAATACATTTCAGTGGAAAATTACACTCATTTAATGACAACTTAGAATCAGTTATAATCTTCTTTTTTAGAGCAGTGTTATTGTACAATCTAAATTTGATTCAGTTCAACTAAAATGATTAAGTAGAAACAACAATATTTAAATAGCAAAAGAGTTAAGTCTACATGCATCCAGTTACTTTAACCTAGCCTAAATAGTTAAGTTCATTCTATAAGAACACCAAGTTAAGTGAAATTAATACACAACTTTTGGAGACACAATTACTCAATCAACAGAGTAAAGTCAGCTTATTAGGGTATTCAGTGCAACTAAGTGAAGAAACAGGTAGGCTATCCTTCAATATCCTTCAATAAAAATGTGATCCATAAGTCAAATCAGGACAACGTTCATACTGAATTCCGTATCCACAGTGCAAAATATAATCCAAAAGGTAAATAGAAAAAATTATATTTTTTAAGCAAATAACTCTATTTCAGGTTAAATAACTCTAACACATATTTAATTAATCTAACACAAATTAAAGTTCAGCCTTTTTCCTTAGAACCTGTTTTCCTTTTCTATTAATGTTATTCCTGAAACAATGTCATGCATCATTAGCATAAAAGCAACATTAACACAATGTCAAAAATTTTTATTATTAAAATTTGGATCATGTTGTTTGGTAACTGGATGCTCCCTGGATGCCTGGAACTAATGGAAATTAAAGTGTTTAGATCTTCGAGAAAGCAACCACAAATGGATGCTTGAACCGCTGCAGTCAAGCAAGACAGCTGAGAGGGTAAACAAAATGTATGCCATTTAATTGCAAGTTGAAGGGGCAGAGCTCTAAAAGTGACTTTAGATCGCTCCGATTATATAGAATGAAGCCACGCAAGTCACAAACAAATAACTTTTAAACAAAACGACTTGCAAATGAGGAACTTAACAAGCAATTTGTACAGAAGATAAGAAATAAGATACAAGAGAAGAATTTTTATTATAAAAAAGTTAATCCTTACCTTGTAGGCAGGTCACGCAGACAGCTTAATTGAACAACGTCATTGATTATGATAGGAGCAGTCCAATATTCCTGATCTTTCCGTTGAGAATATAAATGTGAGCATCTAAACTATGATACATTTTCATCACCTCTCTTACGTAGATGCTCAGTCTCAACAACACATCTGGATAAGTCACTTCAGGTAAACGTTTCATGATCTTTGAGAAAATATATTAAGTAAAAGCCATATTTAAAGGATCCGTTAATGATACCGGAAATGCATTAGGGTCAGTAGGGTTTTAATTCTTTTGTTATTGTTTACATCCTTGAAATAGTCTATAAAGAACACATGATGTTCTATAAAAAAAAGAGGTTGCCTGAAAGTAAACAATTATTTATACTAGAATGTGATTCCAGAACTTCTCTGGGAAACAAGAATAAGGAATATCAAATAATACTGAGAATTTATTTCATTTCACTTATAGCAGCAATATGCACAATTTGTGTTAACTATATGAGATTTTGGAGTCCATAATTTTCTGTTGAAAACTACCAAAAATATGAGATACTACTACTGGAAAGGAAGTCCTTGAGACACAGAGTTTGATCATTCTTTATCTATTAAGGGTTGAGGATATTTTTGGATTCTCTGAGCATTTTCTTACTATAACCACACACTCATTACATAGCATTGTTCCCATGGTAACACATTACATCTGATCTGTGCATTAAAAAAAAATGAACAGCAGAGATGAGGCTGCAGCAGCCTTTTTCATGAAGGACTCGTAATAACTCACAATACAAATGGGTCTTGACTAGTGTCGTGTGTTGTTCAATTGTATGAAAATAAAGAAGCAATTTAAGTGAATAGTGACTGAGGCTAACATTCTGCCTAACATCTCCATTTCAGTTCCGCAAAAGATAAAAAGTCATACATGTTTAGAACCACTCATGAGGGTGAGAAAATAATGACAGAATTGTAATTGTTTGGTCTATGGATCATACCCTATGATCAAGATGACTGTTGGGTATAGACATTTTGGTATAAAGCCCATTCATTTACTATATCAACACAGACATTCTGTGAACACTCTTTGTCATTAAGTTCATCATAGAGGCTTGATAATTATGTTAATTTGTGTTACATTTAGTCTAATCCTAATCCACAATCCAAAACTAATTTGACAGTTGTACTGTTCAGCCAGTGACAATCAAAATAAAAACAGAGTAAGGGTGTCAGATTAGGGTCCAGTTTCTTGCAACTGGTCTCCCACATAATCTTACTACTGTATTGTATGTTGTGTGTATATTGTTGTATTGCCCAGTATCTTCTGTTATGTTTAATAGTGGAAGCAATTTACCAATGCAATTCTTACTCCGCCAAAAGTGTCAAACTTTTTTCAACTCCAATCTCTGCAACACACAACATGAGATCCAAGAGCCATGTCACCCAAATCATGAATCCTCACACATCACTCATATCTGACACCACGTCTCTCATGACAACATAGCTCATTTGACAATCGATGTGGCAAGTTTCTAAATAATACACCAACAAGACACCTCAGCGACACGAGTGAGGATTTAAAGGAAGTAAGTTATTTGTCTCCACAAAAAAGTATGCGCTGCTAATATTTGCTCATTTGACAGCCACTTACCACTGGCTAATTTGGGTATTCTTCCAATTTTGTTGGTTATCTCAGCCGTGAGGGTGCCGAAATCCTGTTCGTACGCTTCAAAATCCGAAGACATTGTTGTATTCTAATGTTTAAAAGATTATAACAGTGATTGGCTGCGCTACACACTGTTGCTTGGGTCTGATGTTATTGACGTTGGCGTCCCTTCCGGGTGGTGTCAGGGGAAACAGTGTTCGACACAACACCGTTCTCTTTCTGTAAATGGTTCCGCAGTGGTGTCATTCGCTGTTGTCATTGCATGATCTATTTCGCTGTATCGCGTTTTGGTTATGTAAAAAACATATCTGAAACGAAGCACTATCGCTGACGTTAAATATCGCGTACGTTAATTCATATTTAGCGTGGAACATATCTTGGGCAGATTTTTCTTTGAAACTGATCGCCCGGAGAAGACACGGGAAGTCTCGAAGTATGCGGTAATGAATAAAATGACATTTTCCTTAATCAAAACAGTCTTTATTGATCACAGCTACATATACTGTATTCATAATTTGAAAGCACAGCATTGCAATCATGTCTCTGTAAACAAGGCCTTTTTCAGTTTATTTGTATCAGTAATTAGAGTCTAACATACATTAAGTCGGGGTGATCACTCACGAACTATAGAGATAAAGGTAATTTCTTCAGTTAGACTCGATTATCTTATGTGTTTTACAACAATATCTTGAATTGAATTAAATGCACGGTAGAATCAGATTGCACTTGAACATGATGATGAGTAATAGAGCTTGACAAATTTAGTTCATGCGCTCTGTGAGCAACAGGATGAAGTTCCTTCCTGTGTCGTCTGGACCTGCACAGCATTGAACGTTTTAAAGATCTGTTCTTGCATTTGTTTGTTTGTTATCTGTATACCCACAAGCCTCAAATACAGACTGTCACAATCTAAAGTTAATGCAAATGAGACCAGGACATTTTAACCCAAATTATGTATTATATGTCCTATTTATTTGTTGTCTGTTTGTTAGCACTTACAAAACTCCACCATGGTAACATGGTTTGGCTCAAAATATTATACATGCACTAAAAATAAATATTTTAAGATTTATGCAACTCCATTTCATAACAAAATCCAATCAAATTAAATTGAGAAATCTTTTAAAAAACACGAAATATTTTAAGTTTGTTCATTTAAATTTTCTTAAACATTACACAATACATTTTTGTTGGAATTTGGTTATGAATGCGTACATTTTAAAAAAATAGGCTAAAAATATATATATTTGTGTAGTTATAGCAGTTTTTTTTTTTTTATAAAATTAAATCAGAAGTAGTCATTTGCTATCAGCATTGGGTGTCAAAATAATAATAATAAAATAAATAAAATGACAAAGATTCTGAAAGCTTCTCATGCTGTTTACAGTAGTAAAATGAACTATAGTAACTATGGTATCTTCATCAAATCAATAGTTTACCCAAAAATGAAAATTCTCTCATCTTGTACTCACCTTTAGGCCATCACAGATGTGCATTTCTTTCTTCTGCAGAATAGAAACAAAGATTTTTAGAAGAACATTTCAGTTCTGTAGGTCCATACAATACAAGTCAAGGGTGACCAAAACTTTGAGACTCCAAAAAGCACAAAGATAGCATAAAGGAAAAGACCAAACGATAACTTTTCACTGTATATCTTGCCATTGCTGTCTCAAGGCATGATCATGATTTCAAGCGTGATTACACTTTCAAGCGGTTAACACATGCGAAGAGTGTTAGATGATGCTAAAAAGTGTAATCAAGCTTAAAAATCATGATCGCCATGGTGACTGCTGATGTCTAGATTTATAGTGAAAAATGACTTATTTTTGCCTGTTCTTACCCAAAACTGATTAGATCACTTCAGAAGACATGGATTAAAACACTGGAGCCGTATGGATGACTTTTATGCTGCCTTAATGTGCTTTTAGGAGCTTAAAAGTTTTGGTCACCATTCACTTTCCTTGTATTGACCTACGGAGCTGAGATATCCTTCTAAAAATATTTGTTTCTGTTCTACAAAAGGAAGTCAGTACACATCTGGGATGGTAGGAGGGCAAATGATGAGAGTTTTCATTTTAGGGTGAGGTGTGTTATGGGATTTCCCAAGGTCTGTTTTTAGAATTATGTGTTCCTCCTTCATAATTATTTTCTCCCCCTGATCTTCTTTTCAGATGTATGGCTTGGCTTCAGCTCGAGGATAGAGAAATCAGAGGTTTAGTAAGGAAAGATGCCACACGCTGACAGAGTTTGCAACTCTAGAAAATGGCTGGCCCATGTGACAGGTGATGTAGCCGATCGCTGGTCATTTCGGAGAAGACAAAAAAGATGCCCTTTGCCCTCTTTATGGTTAATTAATTGCATTAAACGCAGACAACAAGCTTGACTGCGTAATCATTTACATTGGGAAACATAAATACGTTACAACACAACTAAACAATGAACATTCTATCAGCTTTAATTGGGTTTGAGAACCTCCATGAGGTCAAGAGGCTTTTTCACTGGGGTCCCATCATCGCTCTGACAGTCATCGGTGTGTGCTCCTCCATGGCCGTACTGGATTCCATTATCTGGTACTGGCCACTGGACACCATTGGAGGCAGCATCAACTTCATTATGCTCATTAACTGGACTGTGCTCATTCTTTACAACTACTTTAATGCCATGTTTGTGGGCCCTGGGTACCTTCCTCTTGAGTGGAAACCGGTAAGGATGATGAATTCTGTTTTGGGTTTTGAGAAGGTTAGTCAAAGATTTTCATAGCATAAGTGTGTGATTCTTTCCATGTTAATATACTTTCTCATATTCCAGCTTAATATGCAGAGACAGCTGTCAATAATGCATTTCTTGGTTGATTTCCACATAGTGCAAACGCTGCCAAGCCCTAAAGTGTGACATTGGATCAACCATTGGAGAGTTTGGGGCAGGGCCATCTGATAGCCAGCAAATAGGGGAAACCTGTTTGACAACAATAATTACTTTTGCAATTCGGTTATTGATGCTGACATTACACACTTAAGCTTTAAGCATGTTTGTTATAACTAACTTCTTGTCTTATGCTCTGTTTTGTGAAGGTGTTGTCTTTAAACGCTTGTCTAATATCACTCATGATGATGTTTGTGTTTTCAAACAGGAAAAGCAACAAAACATAATGTATTTACAATTCTGTAAATTGTGCCAAGGTTATAAAGCTCCTAGGTCACATCACTGTCGCAAGTGTAACAGGTAGATCTGACTAAAACCTGCTTCTTTGACAGACATTAATATGGATACGTTTTAAAGGGGTCATGACATGAAAAATCTAATTTCCCTTAATCTTTTGACATATAAGAGTATATTGTACTATAAAAACATACTGTAAGTTTCAGAACTCAAAACGTCTTCCTCACTGCAAAAAGAGCATTTGTTGAAACCAAGCTGCATAAACGACTCGTTCACTACTTCCTCCACATTGTGATGTCACACTGTGGTAGACATTTGCATCTGACTGCCTCCACAACAACACATCAATGCCTACTTTACCTTTCACTTCCATAGCCCTTCCCATTAGCTGTAAGCAGTGAGATGGCAAAGAGAGCAGGTCAGTCAAGGGCAGAGAGCCACTCATAACAGTGGGTGTTTACTGTTGGGTCTTAAAGGAGAAGCAGCACCAAAACCAAGCGTTTCTGACGGGGTCAGAATGAGGGTGGAATATGATCATATTTTACAAATATGTGACTGTTGCAAGAAACATAACTAATATATAGAGATGACACATTATATTGAATTTCGTTATATTGCAAACCAAAAAATTACGAACCATATCGAGGCAAAAAAAATTAAATGACCCATCAAACATCATAATCTCTCTATCACTTGATTTTACCCCTTGAATTGCTTAAAGTGCTTGAATAACTGGAAAATCTTGTTTTGTTGAAAAAGTGCTTTAGATTAAAACAGACAATTTCTTCTGTGTCATATGTGTCCAAAGATGAAATCCCACTCTCCACTTTAATGTTTATTTTAATATCCTCTCTGTTTTGGGGGGCCTGAGTAGCTCAGCAGGTATTTACCCTGACTACCACCCCTGGAGTCACGAGTTTGAACCCATGCCATGCTGAGTGAATCAAGCCAGGTCTCCTAGCAAACAAATTGGCCAGGCTGTTATGGAGGAAAGTGAAGGTAGAGTCACATGGGGTAACCTCCTCCTGGTTGCTATAATGTATGGTTCTCACTCTCGGTGGTGCACGTGATGAGTTGTGCGTGCATGGATGCCATGAACAATAGTGTGGAGTCTCCACAAACGCTACATCTCCGTGTTAACGTGCTCAGCAAGTCACGTGATAAGATGGGTGGATTGATGGTCACAGATATGAAGGCAACTGAAATTCATCCTGAGCCACCCGAATTGAGGCGAGTCACTATGCCACCACGAGGATTAGAGCAAATTGGGGAGAAAATGTTTATATATTTTTTTAAATATCCTCTGTTTTTTACAGTCAGTTAAAAAGTCAAATCAAATCACAAATAACACAAATGCGCTAAACACTGAGACTTTCTCGTTAATAATATATTAACCGCAACACCTGTGCGAGTCTGTGAGATGCACGTTAAACTCTTAAAGTGACAGTACCATTATTGCGCTTGTTATACAAATGAATGTAAACTTAATGTTATTACTTGTAAATTGTACACATTATTTCAAACATTGACAGCTCATATCATTATTATATATACCATTTCAAGAAATAATATTTATTGATAGAAAAATAATTTAAAAAAAGTTTAAATGTGATTATAATCACATTACATTATAAATAATAACAGATTGTCTATTTGCAATTGTAAATAGCATCTGCCTCACAATCCAGCTATTTGGTAGTCTGGTGGAACCACTGAAATATGCGACAAACTAATCAGTAGTTGTCGCTGCAGTGTCGTGGGGTGGTGTCGTGGGGTGTAATGACGGTGTATGATTGTGTAGTGTCGTCCTAGGCATTGAATGTCGAGGAGTGCAGAGAAGGGTTTGATCCGGAGGCGGAGTCTGTCGTAGGTATTCATTCACGCGGCTCGGCATCACTTGTGTGTAGATTGCATCACTGTATTATTAATATTGTATTAGCCATGTTCTTTGGTAGAAACCATGGTTTTAATGCAGTTAACAATAGTGTTGTTAATACAGTAATATTTTGGTTACTGTAAATGTACAAAAGAAATACCTTGGTATTATTTTTTTCTAACCTGAAACAATCTATTTAAAAATAAATGTAAAATCTTTTTCAGGACAGGTTCTGTTCAGTTCTATTGCTTGTTCTGCACCAGATCAGCCTGAATGTACATTAGTACACAATTTTTGAAGGCTCATTTATTTGTGATCTGTTCTTATAGTGAGAGGTATATGAAGATTTTTTGAAGATTTATATTGTGTATTAAAAACTTTAGTTTGATGAGAAATTATAATGTGCATTATGTGCAAACATTTTTCAAAATATAAACACTATTTTCTGCCATACTTTGTTATTAAAGTGTTATCATATCGAACCTAGACAATATCAAATCTTGAACCTCATATTGTATATCGAACTGAATTGTGAGAAAACCATATCATCCCATCCCTACTAATGTTAGAAGTAAACCTCAAGGAACATACAAATAAAAAAGGCAGGTCATGACCCCTTTAAGAACTAATTTATGCTGTGCATCATTAATCAAACAAAAAAGTTTTGTGGTTTATTTCTCCCCAAAAAAGTCAGTTTGTTTCCCTCATCTCCAGGTGTGTGATGAAAATGGATCATCATTGTCCCTGGATCAACAACTGCTGTGGTCACTTGAATCATGCCTACTTCACCAGCTTTCTCCTGCTTGCTCCTCTGGGCTGCGTACATGCTGCATTTATCTTTGTCATGACCATGTACACTCAAATCTATGATAGGGTAATTATTATTCTGGTGACCATTTAGTTCCCTGTTAATGCAGTTTTAATTACTACAGTGGTCACTTATTACAGTGTTCATTTAACTGAGTCATTTTAATAAACTGCATGTATTTAATGTGTAATGTGCCTAATTGTTTTGTAGTTACTTATAATTACCCATTGTTCTTGTTAGTTCTATTGTAATTTATAATAAAATGTTATTAATGTAGCATTTTTAAGTCACTTTGGATAAAAACTAATGTTATCATTACTATTATGATTCTACAGTATGTAGTTTTTGCAGAAATGTTCCTACGTGTCATCTCTAATATGAGGACTCGTTACTCATGGGTTGTTGTGGTTATATTCTGCCCCACTTTCTTGGCTTTAGATCTCATTTGGGTGGAGCACAGTGAAGATTGACATGGGGGCTGCTCGGTACATCCACCATCCCATTATGCCTTTCAGCATTGCAGCATTTGCAGCCACTCTCTTTGCCTTGGGACTGGCACTGGGTACCACAATTGCTGTCGGCATGCTGTTTTTTATACAGGTTGAACATGCTTTGAGGCTCCTATAAACATTAGTCAGAGTTCATGTCGTATTTGACTTGACAAGTTAAAACATGGCTGTGAGGCATAGACGTACAGCCTATTAAATACTTTATCCTAATAAATACTTTATCCAGCTGGCAAAACATTTTGTCCTCTGAAAAATATTAGGAGGATATATTTTTTATGTCTTTTGTTGTCTCACACGGGTGTTTTTGCTTGTATTTTCACACATCAATTTGCTTGTAACTGCATGAAATTATGTCACATTGATTGGTTCATCAGCAATTTTCTCTATTCTTTTAGATGAAGGTGATTCTTCGAAACAAAACCTCAATAGAAGTATGGATTGAGGAGAAAGTAAGCTTGTTTACGTTTTCTCTATGCTTATCTGCTAAAAGAAGTGACCTAATCCAATATCCCTCTCCCCGAATCCATTGCACGGCCGCAACTTCTTTCTTTCAGGAGTTCTCTTTTAAAGGCTTCCTTGAATTATGAGCGCTTATAACTAGTGAACACTACACGACTCAAGCTCATCTCCTTTGATGTTTTGACTGGTCTGTGACGAGAAGTCTTTGATCTCATGGCGAACGGTCTTGTTGTGTGTGCACTCCTGAGACTAGTCCCAGATGCTACGACAGTTTTGAAAACAGCTTGAAATTTAGATGTCTTGTCGTCAGGTGTGAGCACTGTCCAGACCAGTGAGAGATCGTTATCAGCCAAAACCAATGAAATATAGAGAGAATGCAAGAGAAGGGCAAGGTATTAGGAAGCAGAAGAAACTTATTAGAAAATTAAATAAGCTGTCTTTGTTATTTTTAGCTGTTTTTTTTTTTCTTTGAAAATGGTGCCAATAAGTGCAAAAACAGGTGCGAGCCGTTCTTTCATGTTTGTTGGCATGTTATCAAGAATAAACTGTGTGAGTTTGTGAATGAATTCCGTTTTCTTAATTTTTTTTTTTTCGCCCCTTTCCTCCTCAATTTGGAATTCCCAATGCGCTCTTTAGTCCTCGTGGTGGCAAAGTGACTAGCCTCAATCCAGGTGGCGGAGGACGAATCTCAGTTGCCTCCACGTCTGAGACCGTCAATCCGTGCATCTTATCACATGGCTTGTTGAGCACGTTACCGCAGAGACACTGCGTGTGTGGAGGCTTCACGCTATTCTCCATGACGTCCACACACAACACACCCCACCGAGAGCGAGAACCATATTATAGCAACCACGAGTGGGTTACCCCACGTGACTGTACCGTCCCTAGCAACCGGGCCAATTTGGTTGCTTAGGAGACCTCGCTGGATTCACGTTATCTTAATTTGAAGATGCATTTTGGGCAATCCGTTTGAAACAGGGCGATGCTAAAGGCAGTGTGTAGTAGTCTCAAATTCACACTGTTTTACAATTCTTTGTTACTAGATGAGTTCTTTAGGAGGCCATATGTAAAACCATATTGTTGCCCCCACTGAAATCAGTAGATACTGTGGGGTTTTATAACATTAAAGAAACAATCATTGTGTTCCCAGGCCAAAGACAGAATCCAGTACTACCAAACAGGTGAAGAGTTCATCTTCCCCTATGACCTGGGAAGCCGATTGGAGAACTTTAAGCAGGTGTTCACCTGGTCTGGTACCCATGTAGGAGATGGAATCGAATGGCCTGTACATGAAATGTGTCACCAGTATACACTAACCGTAAGTATTAAACACAATGTTTCTACGTATTTACTCCCTTAACCTTTTCTATTCTATTCTTTTTTAATATCTTGAATATGTTTTGAAAATGTTAAACTATCTGGGCATTTTGTAGATCTGTTTGTGGTAGAAACACGTGCCAGGTCGCTAAAGACCTGAGGTATGTAATAATGTTTGGCGAAACACCCATGCATTTAAAGGTTAATAATTGATTCATTATTCTATTGCAGTCAAATACAGTTTTGTAGCTCAATTGGTAATGATATTTCTGTTTCCCTCCATCAGATTGAGCAGCTGAAGCAAAAACATGATAAACGGCAGAGAAGTGTGAGTATTGTTGTAACCACTTTCAAACACTAGAGAGCAGCATCTACTAAAGAAAAAGTTAAAATGGCAAACACACTCTTCGCAGGTGGAATACAGAGTTGTGGAAGACTACAATGGGGCTTGTTGCCCACTGGGGAAGGGGCTTAACACTTTCTTTAGGACACCTTGTACTGAGGAGCCCAGGATTAAACTCACAAAGGGGGAAACCATCTTTGCTACAAGAGGAACAAAGTGAGCCACTTTTCTGGCATTGTTAGATATTTCCTTAGTCCATTTCATCCTATGGCGACAGTTGGAGTGTACTGTTTATTTTAACTTCATATTTACCCCACAATCAATTAGGCCAGCTGCCCCTATTTACTGTTTAAGTGTGATTATGGTAAGATTGCATGTTATGTAAATGAGCATGCGTTGTTCTTATTCAACAGGTGGTGGATGTACGGAGACAAAGTTTTGAATGAGGAACAGGCAAAAGGTTTGCTAAATGTCTCAATTTTGTTCTAAAAGACTGAAAGACTTCAATAATGCTCTTTATGTCAGTAATACTCCTTATTAAAGTATATCATAAGTTTGATGTGTAACACGATTTTTCTCCCTGTTCTAGCTGAAGTTTGCATTAAAGGATGGTTTCCAAGGCGATGTGTCGAGAAGTGTCACTATGGCTCGACGAATGATTCGACAAGTGAAGAAAAAAAAGAACAATGATGAATTGTATGTTTCACTGTTCAGTTTGAAGAGAGCATTTTTAACCCAGCAGTGATGCAAATGTCTAAATTGTATTGTGTTTTGTCTAATTCTTTTGTAAAGCTGTTCAATAGCACCAGCGCTAGGTGTTGGCAAATCGGTGGCAAAGCAAACACATACAACCTGCTGAAATGGTCTGGTGGGTCTGTTTGCTGGTTACCAGAGGGATTTTGGTCTGGCTTTGGTCAGGTTTGTTTAGTTGGGCTGGCACCCCAAAGTTAACTTCTTTAAACTTCTGTAATACATAATTTTATTTCCAAAGAACAGATATAATAAATAAAAATTAGCAAATAAAAAAGAAATGAGATTTTTATAAAAATGCATATGGCACCATAGTGATTAATAAGATGTTTACTTGAAACATCTTTCTTCGTTCTTTCCTCTTTCTTTCTCTCTCTTGCTTGCTCTCTTTCTTTCTTTGATGCCACACAGATTATGCAAAGCCTTTCTCCAGTTGTAACAAGTTTTTTGTCATGCAAATTCTCTGAATTGTTTTTATAGTACAAATAACGATTTCATTTTGTTTTTGATGACGTCTTGTAGTCAACCTCACTGATGTCAAATAAACAACCATGCTCTGTACAATAAGTTATTAATTTTATTGTAGTTTTACTTTTTAATGGAAAGTAACAGTACAATGACTTTCCACGTTATACACAACCAATCTGTGCTTTATATGTAAATATAATTCTTTATAAAAAACTAAAAAACATTGAAGTATTTATGTGTTTGCATTTCCTGTTTTTACGTTTGTTTTATAATTACAGTGCATAATGGGACCGTTTCTTACATTAAAATTGTATAGAAAGTTTGATTTAGTGAAGGCTAGTTCAGTGCGATGCTACCTTTCTCCAAGAGGTCGAAATATTTAACCTTTGAGCAAGTATAGAAAAACATTACAACACAGACAGCACTTCCAGTAGTGAATAAATATGTGCGGTCACACCACAGGATAGTTGTGTCCACAATCAAGAGTCAACTGCTCACAGAAACTGTAGATATATATAGTTCTCCTCTTGTTGCTCTACATGTTTGCGTAAAGTCTATCAATCTGAACTTTGAAGAATTTGGTGAGGTCTGCCCTTTTGGCTTTCAGTGTTGGAGTGAGGAGACCGTTTTCTATGGTGAACATATCAGGATGCAGGTACAAATCTTTTACCTTTAAGAAACAAAAACACGAGTTATTTTTATTAAGCAATGCATCAAATCTTGAGGCCAATTGCTTATGTAGCATAAAATTGCTCACTTGTTCAAAGGACTTCAGCCCTGCTTCATGTCCAAGTTTGTTTAGGTCAGAGAGGACGGCTTTCTTAATTTCCTGCAAAAGTATAAATCAGATTAAGTAAACCTATGTCTTGGGATGGAAGCAAACACTTATTCCTAATGCTGAATACTTTGCACTTACATCTTGCATGTATATATTTTATAATCATGTAACTGCACACCTGATTTTTACATAGCTCCACAAATGAACCTTTCACTCCCAGCTTTTCTGCAAAACCGGGTAGCACCTCAGGGTCTGGCACCACTATGGCCACCAAGCAGGACTAAACACATTCAATTGGAAAGATATTACGTAATTAAAAACAAAGATTTAAGATTAAGGTTTTTTCATCAACAGAAAACAATGCAACTTAAAGTGGTCATGACATTCCCTTTTTTATGGTTTTAATACATTGCTTGTTTAAAATAATAAACACTTATGATATTAATAGTTTTTTGCACAAATATTTGTAAAACAAAATAATTTTCCATCCTCATTCTGACCATTTGTCAGAAACGATCTGTTTTGGTGGTGCTTCTCCTTTAAGACTTGACAGTAAACGCCCACTGCTATGATTAGCTCTCACTGCTCACAGCTACTGGGCAGGGCTACGGTCGGATGTGAAAAGGTAAAGTGCAAGATGCAAATGTTTACCACAATGTGGTAAACATTTCAAAATTGTATTTCTCATGTCATGACCCCTTTAAGATAGCAAAACACAATGCAATAAGAATGGCAGTTGCAAATTTTTTGAAGTAACAGTGGATTTGAGGTACTATTATAAGGGCAAATTGAATATAATTTACCTGTAAACTGTCACCATGCACAAACACCTGGGCAACTGGAGCACTCCGAATGTAAACATTTTCAATCTTTTCTGGTGCAATGTACTCGCCTTGGGACAGTTTGAAGATATTCTTCTTTCTGTCGATAATCTTTAAGACTCCACTCTGGTAAATTGAACACAAAAATTGACTTTAACAATAAAGTTATAACTCTGTACACCGTTTTAATGTATTAAATATTTCTGTACATTTGATAGATTTGGAAGAAGCAGTGTAAATGAAGTTGCTCATTTGAGTTTAATGCCATGTATTATTTCCAAGCAAGCAACTCAGGAAGGTTAATGCTCTTCTTTCACTTCAAAGTGCATTATCCCTATTATAGTACTTCATATCTTTTAGAATAAAGTAACTGGCAAACAAAGCAGGGCAAGTGTTTTGAAAAGGAATATAGGCCCAGTTATACCCGGCCGACCGCGTTGTCTTTCTGAGGAACTGTCCCAATACCCCCACTTGCAGTTTGGCCACTAGTGAGCAAGTAGACGTGAATACTGCGAGTGCGTGTATGACTTTTGGTTGCATGTTGGGACACTCATAGACTTAACGATGTCGGTGCTGGTAGCGACAGTAGTTTTTGTCTTTTCACTCAGCTGAAGACTGATTGCTTTTGGTAGCGGTGACTGTTATAGCCTACATAAAAAAATAAATAACTGAAAATTTTACCCATCTTTTCAATTATTAATACACTACTGGCACGGTTGGGAGGGTTACTTTTGAAATGGATTCCACTACAGATTACAGAATACGTGCTGTAAAATTTAATTTGTAACATATTACGTTAGATTACTCAAGGTCAGAAATGTATTCTAAATACTTTGGATTACTTCTTCAGCACTGGTAGATTTTTTCACTGGTTTTGACTATAAAAACTCTGCCAGTACAACAAGACAAAATGCACATGTTAAAAATACATTCTCTGAAAAACCTAAATATCTTGCGCAGTGTTGTTTCTAAAACAAGATAAATCAAATTGATCTTGTTTTAAGGATTTTCTTATATTTTTACAGGAAAACAATACAAAAATTATTATCAAGAATTATGATCCAATGTGAATTTTCTTGATAAAACAAATATGATCGTGCCTGGTAACATGTGCATGTAAAATGGCAAGAAATAGCCTTTTAGCTTAGCATAAAGCTAACAATTTACACAAGGTTTATTTCTATTTCTTCTGCTCCAAACTTACTTCAAACTTACTTCTCTGCCTACTTTTATGAATGTAACACATCATAAGAAAGTGTTTCATCGCTGTTTAAATGCACATTGGATTGCATCGTTTTGTAAGTTAAAAAAATTCCATCAGAAAGCATTAAATGTTAAATGAAACAAATGATAATAAAGTGCAAAGTAATCTGTTCAGTAATCAATACTTGTTGAATGTAACTGCATTATAATTACAAATTATTTAAATTATAACTGTAGTTACTTATATTTTGTATTTTAAGTACGTAATCCCGTTACATGTATTCCGTGGCTCCCCAACCCTGACTACTGGTTGTTGGAAGTGTATTGTGCTGTAGAAAAAATGTAAGTAAATTTTATTATGTTTTTATTGTGTGAAAATAATTATTATTAATAATAATAATAATTAATAATTCCTTACATTTATATAGCACTTTTTTAGGTATTCAAAGTGCTTTACATAGCATAGGGGGAATCTCCTCATCCACCACCAGGGCTGGACCGGCAATCTGGCATTCCGGCATTTTCCCAGTGGGCTGATGCACTTTGGGGCCGATCAGGGGCGGACTGGCCAGCGGGAGAACCAAGCAGACCAGTGGGTCAACCGTGAAACGTAGCGAATGGGACGCGATAAGCAAAAATGAGCCACCACGTTATGCAGAACAGAACACAAAACGGCGACATGATATGCAGAAAAGGACAGCTATAAACCTGTGTGATCCATTAATAGCAATATCTAATAACTAATACATACCATTTAAATTATATGCTTTGGCTTGTCTTTTACATAAGACAACCAAAGACTGCTTTACACAACTTATCAGTATGTGGTTTCATTTAAAACTTCTATTTTTAATACATAAAAATTTGTGGTTGTAGTTAATATTTTTAAAATTTTAAAACAACACTTTCTAGACCGCATATTGTATGCCACACTGACTGATAAATTGCCAAAATGACTAGCAGTATTAGGCTAGAACAAACAAAATAAGGTGATTACTGGGTGAGAAGGATAACAAAGAGGTATATAAATATACACATAAATACTGTAATATTTTGTAATTATGATGCTGATATTAAATCATCCCAAACACATTATATAATGTTGAATATATTCATTTATACTAAAATAAATATATGCTTCACTTACATTTCACTATCTGCTTATAATAAATAACTTATGTTGAAAAGTTTCCCTTGACATCATCATGGTGAAAATACACCAATCACTTGTGTAGGCGGGGTGTGGGCTCCTGAACGTGATGAACTCTGGAAAACACTTAGCCTGAAAGACAGCTCCAAAGCAGTATTCGAGCTAGTGTGGATTTAGTGTGGGTTAATTGCATTGAGCTTTGGCATGTTTTAAACATGGGGCAGTCTTGAACACTTCACGTGCACTCAAGTGGCCAAGAACCCAAGTGTGGGTATTGGGACAGAGCCTACGAATACTTTTTTGACTGCGAACGAATAGGAAAGCGTTCGACACATGTGCACTACAACTGCTTTGTGACACGCTGGCTGCATCCGAAACCAGGAAAATGCTGCCTCCTGAGGCTGTATATGGAAGTAGGATGAAAGTAAGGTGTTTTTCAAACTGTTTGGAGACCAGTTTCCTTAAGAGTTCCATTCATTCAAAACAGCTGTCAGTTACTAATTAGTCAGATGCCTACGTTTTTGGATGCCTATTTTAGTACTGTCAATTGCTAGCGCAGTCTACGCACACAGCTAAGGACCGCGCGCGTGAATCATGAACATCTAGGCAGCTTGTGGTCAAGCTTTGCGGCTGTGCTGATGACGCAATTTGTGTCACACATACTGTGCATGGAGCAATATATAAACACCCGAAATATCCATCCATCTTCAGCCGCTTATCCGAAATCGGGTCGCAGGGGCACCAGCTCCAGCAGGGGGCCCCAAACTTCCCTATCCCACATTAACCAGCTCTGACTGGGGGACCCTGAGGTGCTCCTAGGCCAGTGTGGAGATGTAATCTCTCCACCTAGTCCTGGATCTTCCCCAAGGCGTCCTCCCAGCTGGATGTGCCTGAAACACCTCCCTAGGGAGGTGCCCAGAGGGCATCCTTACCAGATACCCAAACCACCACAACTGGCTCCTTTTGACGCAAAGGAGCAGCGGCTCTACTCCGAGCTCCTCACGGATGACTGAGCTCCTCACCCTATCTCTAAGGGAGAAGCCCGCCACCCTTCTTAGGAAACCCATTTTGGCCGCTTGTACTCACTACTTAGTTCTTTCAGTCATGACCCAGCCTTCGTGACTATAGGTGAGGGTAGGAACGAAAACTGACCGGTAGATCGAGAGCTTTGCCTTCCGGCTCAGCTCTCTTTTCATGACAACGGTGCGATAGAGCGAGTGCAATACAGCCCCTGCTACCCCGATTCTCCGGCCAACCTCCCGCTCCATTGTCCCCTCACTCGTGAACAAGACCCCAAAGTACTTGAACTCCTTCACTTGGGGCAATACCTCCTTCCCTACCTGGAGTAAGCACTCCATCGGTTTCCTACTGAGAACCATGGCCTCAGATTTAGAGGTGCTAATCCTCTTCCCAGCCACTTCACACTCAACTACGAAGTGATCCAGTGAGAGCTGAAGGTCACAGACCAATGATGACATGAAGACTACATCATCTGCAAAAAGCAGCGATGAGATCCTCAGCCCACCGAACCGCACCCCTTCCCCACCCCGACTACGCCTAGATATTTTGTCCATGAATATCACAAACAGGATCGTTGACAAAGCAAAGGAGCAGCCTGGCGGAGACCAACCCCCACATGGAACGAACTCGACTTCTCTCCGAGGACCTGGACACAGCTCTCGCTTTGGAAGTACAGGCCTGTCGGTACCTTGCAACTGCCTCCGGAGCCCTCTGGAACAACATATTCCGGAAGGACTCTTTCTTCAGTCAGACGGCATCCCTGACCACCAGTGTCCACCACGGTGTTTGAGGGTTACCGCCCCTTGAGGCACCTAAGACCTTGAGGCCACAGCTCTCCACCGCGGCTTCAACAATGGAAGCTTTGAACATTGCCCACTCCGGTTCAATGTCCCCAACCTCCGCAGGGATGCCTAAAAAGATCCGCCGGAGGTGTGAGTTGAAGATCTCGCAGACAGGGACCTCCTCCAAACGTTCCCAGTTCACCAGCACTACTCGCTTGGGCTTCCCAGGTCTGTCCAGAGTCTTTCCCCACCCCCTGACCCAACTCACCACCAGATGGTGATCGGTTGAGAGCTCCGCCCCTCTCTTCACTCGAGTGTCCAAAATATATGGCCTCAGATCCGATGATACGATTACAAAATCGATCATCGACTTTCGGCCTAGGGTGCTCTGATACCACGTACACTTATGAGCATCCTTATGTTCGAACATGGTGTTTGTTATAGATAATCCATGACTAGCACAGAAGTCTAACAACAAAAATCAACTCTGGTTCAGATTGGGGAGGCCGTTCCTCCCAGTCACGCCTCTCCAGGTGTCCCTGTCTTTTCCCACGTGCACTTTGAAGTCACCCAGCATCACTATGGAGTCCCCTACTGGGGCCCTATGCAGGACTCCTCCAAGAAGGCCATATACTCTGATACAGACAACAGTCAGCCCCCTGTGCACGGCCAGGCTCCGTGGCAAGCCCGGCCACCAAGCGCTCGCCAATGAGCCCTCCATCTGAGCCTGGCTCCAGATGGGGGCCCCGGGCTTCCTCCAGACAGGGTAACTCCTCCTCTTGCCATTATTTCCATATAGTCTTTGTGAACCATTCTTAGTCTGGCCCCTCACCTGAAACCACTTTGCCTTGGGAGACCCTACCAGGAGCACCTGGCTCCAGACAACTCAGCCTTCAGGTTCACAAGGGCACACAAACCTCTTCACCACAATAAGGTGATGGTTCCCGAAGAGGCTGTAAAGAAATATACTTTGGCCTTAATGTAGACAGAGTAATCACACAGAGTACTTGCACTAAAGGAATTAGTGTGTGTAAGCCAGTGATAAATGTGGTTATCGGTCTATTTGAAATTTCCCTTTTTAAAGAACACTTAGGTATGTATTCCCACTGTCAGTTGGTATTTTGGAATTTTTAGGTTTCATTCTTGTCCTCAATTTGTATACTTCGCTACCTGCTTATATCACGGCACAAAAGGCCTATACATTCCATTCAAGTTGCATTGTTAAGAAAGTGTCTAATATGACAATAAATACACATGTAAATGTTGCAACATTGCATTCTAAAAGAAGGATCTCACAGGCAGCCATTTGCCGATATCCCCAGTGTGCAGCCAACCATCTTTGTCCAAAGCCTCTGCTGTCTTTTCTGGGTCATTTAGGTATCCGAGGAACACATTCTTTCCTTTTACGCAAACCTGAAAAAAAAAAACACCAAAGCTATGAGAGATTGTAATGACATATTGTTATAAGATTTGTAAAATCATATTTCATTACCTCCCCTTCACCGTTGGATGCAAAGTAATTCATTTCCACAACATCAACAAGTTTGACAATATTACATGAAACAGGAATGCCAACGTGCCCTGAAATTAAGAGTGGATAAACTGAACAAAAATTCAAAGTTTTACTGTATATGACAAAAATTGTATTATCAGTCACAGCAACCCACCAGTTGTCCAGTCACAAGGCATGGAGAAAGTGCAGGCAGCAGTGCACTCTGTCTGGCCGTATGCCTCGAATATCTGGAAAGCAGGCCAGGGACAAAAAAGTAAGCTCTGGGTCAATGTGACACCAGATCAGTACACATATACACACACACTGCTTTGAGGACTTTGTATCATAGTATTTTTAAAGGGGTCATAGCATAATTTTTTTATTTTCCCTGAGGTCCACTTACAATTAATAATAAGTATTTTAGTGTTGAAAACAGTCATAATTAATTTTTTATGACCATTTTCACTCTCACTCTCTCTCTCTCTCTCACCCATTGAATTAAATGGGCTATTTTTTGCTGCTCTGCTTCTATGTAAACATCCAATTCTCATGTAAACAGCGCAGTTCTATACTTACTCACAAGTTACAGGTTTGCTGTCATGTCCGACATTGATTTTAACTGACCCATCCTTCAACAACATACTCTTTACGAAAACTACATTACATTGTGACAGGTTTACAATCTGTGCTGAAATGTACTGCTCTATCTTTTAATAAATCACAAAATCATAAAGTCATAAATAAAATCATAAAGGGGAAGAACAAGATGACAGGGGTGACAAGATGACATCTATCAATCTATCTATCTATCTATCTATCTATCTATCTATCTATCTATCTATCTATCTATCTATCTATCTATCTATCTATCTATCTATATAAATGTAGGTCTATGTATTATAATTTATAATGATTCATATTTATTTACGATAGTCTACATTTAAAAATATATTACATTTATATGTGGCAAGGCGGAGGGCGGGTCCGTGTCGTGATTCAGGAAGGCGGGGATGACCTGCCGGCAGAAGGCCCGCCCCTCCCCAGGGAAAGTGGGGGGGGTTTACATCATGCCGGGGGCTCCCTGGACTGAGAGAACGAGGGAGGAATGTGTCAGGGTGGAGGTCGGGGCCTGGTCGTGATTCCGCACACCCGGGCAAATTAGCCATCGATAGGGATAAAGGCCAACCGAAGACGGCAGTGCAACTGAGAGAGAGATTTACGGACAGCTGTCCGACACATTTGTGTGTTTGTCTTTTTGTTTAAGTTTCTAATTAAAATATTATTTATATTCTCAAGCCGGTTCTCACCTCCTCCTTTCCATTAACCCCTTTGCAGTATACCTGAATGTTAATGCGTAATTCGCACCCTGCTGTTAAGATCCGACTGAAAAGATAGGGGACCCAATTAAAAATAAACTCTTTTTAAACTTTTACATGGAAATTAAAATCATAATTTTTGCAGCTATTTGTGAGGGATATGTTTGCATAGTTTAATGAACTCTTTCGTCTTGAAAGGTCAAGGAAAATTTCTTCATGATATGACCCATTTCAGAAATCTCTGAAAGACCTCTTGAAGTCCAAAATTCAACACTGCTGACTTTTAACATAGTTTCCAAAATGTGAACATGGCTCTCTCAAGACAAAGTTCATATATTTTTCTCTTATTTCAGGTGTAAAAGTGGGACCAGAAGTAAAAAATGTTTTTTACCTGACACCCGAGGCATGCCCTCAGAAAGCTGAGCACAGCAGGAGAGATGGGAGCAGCACCTGTTACCATCACCCTCACACGGCCCCCTAAAGTTTCCTGTACAAGGCAATTAAAATCCTTCTTGAACTACTGTATACCTCACAGGAATACACAATCAAACTTATTTTCAAAACCATCTTGCTTGCTTGAACTGAAAGACAAACCCCCATATAAAGTCAAAGCTCCTCTCTTCTGATCTCTTGGGAATACCTGCACTTTGTGGAAAATGAGTTTATCCCATATGCTGTCATTCCTGATGATGCCCTGCTTCATCTCTGCATGTTTCCTCTCAATGGCAAAGTTCAGCAGCAATTTCTTTATTGGAGTCTGGGCTCCACTCTGGACCTGAACAGATAATGTTGGGGAAAATGAAAGGCTTGTATGAGAGCATTCTATTAAGTAACAAATAGTGCAGACAATGGTACAAACTGTATAACAATGGAAACAAAATCAGAACAACAGAAATTCATGTCTCAATATTGGTCAATGCTACCAGGCAAGCATCAATATTAGGCCTACGCTTGCTCATACTTAGCAACCGTATAGCAATGCCATCAACCACCCCAGGGGCAACTTTTGCACCACCACTGATTTAAATTTGGATTAAAAATATAACCTCATTTAAGATTTAGATTGAAATATACAGTATACCATGAGAATGTTGACTCTGTATGTGACTATGACTCTGTATGTACTTTCATACTGTACCTTGTCATAAATACGATTCAGAAGACGTGGAACCACTGGGAATATAGTGGGCTGCAGGGCTTTCATGTCATCTGGTAGAAGTCTGATATCACCTTGAAAAAACCCAACTCTGCCCCCAGCACCGTACATCACTGTCTGGTATACATACATAAAAACAAGCACTTCAGTGTTCTCCTGTGACTGTACAAGAAATCCATTTATATACTTTATAAAGCATTCATATGCCATTAAAAAAAATAGAAAAATCTTAAGCAGAGTGCCAGATATGAGAGAGTGCTTTACCTGTACTACTCTCTCAAACATGTGCGCCAGGGGCAAAAACGAGATGGACACATCAGTTGGAAGGGGTACAAAGACATTCTGTTGAAATGTAGGTTTGACATCCAACATTAAAACCTACATTCACTTCATAAAGTCTAGGAAAATATCATGTAGCCATCACACTGACATACAGTACAGCACCTCAAAGCTGTGAAGCACACCGGCTGCATCAGCAACTACATTTTCATGGGTCAGCATGGCTCCCTTTGGATCCCCTGGAGCACAGAAATAAGATTAAGATTCAACTTTATTGTCATTGTGCAGATTACAGGTACAGAGCCAATGAAATGCAGTTGTTTTCATATATCCCAAATAAGCTGGGGTCAGAGCGCAGGGTCAGCCATGAAGCAGCACCCCTGGAGCAGATAGGGTCAAGGGCCTTGCTCAAGGGCCCAACAGTGGTATCTTGCCGGTGCTGGGGCTTTAACCCCCAACTTTTCGGTCAGTAACCCAGAGCCTTAACCCCTGAGCTACCACTGGTACACATAGTATACACCATACTTCTCTCTAAACACTGGCTTCAGAGCTATAAATGTTGTCTACAAAGTTTCTTACAATCATAGAATAGAATACAAGACACTGCATCAAACTTACCAGTGGTTCCGCTAGTGAAGCAAATAATGCTTAAGTCCTCTGGCTTTGGAGGCTATAAAAATAACATATAGCATTTACATAATATTTACTAAATTAATCGTAATACAGTTATTAATAATCAAGTTTCACTAATAAATGAACTTCTTGGTAGTGGAAGATTTTTTTGAATAACAGATTCAGTTATATATTCAGTGTGTATATGTGTGTGTGTGTGTGTGTGTGTGTGTGTGTGTGTGTGTGTGTGTGTGAGTGTGTATTTATCACTTTGTGGGGACCAAATGTCCCCATAAGGATAGTAAAACCCGAAATTTTTGACCTTGTGGGGACATTTTGTCGGTCCCCATGAGGAAAACAGCTTATAAATCATACTAAATTATGTTTTTTGAAAATGTAAAAATGCAGAAAGTTTTCTGTGAGGGTTAGGTTTAGGGGTAGGGTTAGGTTTAGGGGATAGAATATAAAGTTTGTACAGTATAAAAACCATTATGTCTATGGAAAGTCCCTATAAAACATGGAAACACAACATGTGTGTGTGTGTGTGTGTGTGTGTGTGTGTGTGTGTGTGTGTGTGTGTGTGTGTGTGTGTGTGTGTGTGTGTGTGTGTGTGTGTGTGTGTGTGTGAACAATTCCTTAAAACCTATTACTTACAACTGGTTTGTGAAGGTTGTCTTTCCCAAAGGCCTGAAAAGAGAAGAAGAAAAATATGTATATTCTGTTGGAATGGACTTTAATATTTGTATAGTTGATTTATTATATAGTTTTATTTTAGAATCATAGAGAACTATTAGTGTACCTCTACATCCTTTAGGTTCAGAACGTCCACTCCACTCTTAGATCCTCTCTCACTCAGTGCAGGGTCAAAGGGGTCCATGAGGATGATAGTTTTCAAAACAGGCGTGAGTTTTTTCTCACATTTGGCCAGCAGCATTTCTGCCTTATCCTGCTTATCACACAGTACTGTGGATATCTTTGCTGCAGAAATGTACAAATTTAATGTACCGTTATTTGCATCAGATAAAGTCTAAATCACAGTAGAATTCAATATTGAATAAGCTTGAAAGAATATTCTGGGTTTAAAACAAGTTAAGCTCAATCAACATCATTTGTTGTATAGTGTTGATTACCACAACAACAACAAAAATAATAATAATTTTGACATGTCCTTCCTTTTCTATTAAAAGCATTTTTATTAGTTCTTTATTAAAAAAATTTTTTAAAGACGTGTATTATTTAAGCTGTCGTTTTTGTCAAATTTGATATAGCTTTACACAGAAAAGGTTAGTAAGAGATTGTATCACACCAAAACAATTTGAACACATATATTATTAATGTAACACAAGAATTTGAACATTTATGGATTGACCTCATTCTCTTCCATTGAAGATGTGTCCCAAGTGCCTCACTGAAACAGATTTTTCCACTTTACAACAAGGATCCTTTCATTAGCTAATACATTAGGTATCATGAACAAACAATGAACAATATTCTTACAGAATTTAGCAATCTTTGCTAATGCTGGTTAATGAAAATACAATTGTTCATTGTTATTTCATATTAGTTCATAGTGCATTAACTATTTTTAACAAATGGAGGTTTATTGTAAAGTGTTAAAAAACATCAAACAGGTTTCCCAAACACTTCCTGACCGCCATTGGTCTGTAAATAGTTCCTGCCCCAAACTCACATCATTGGTGCGTACATGTTGGATTGTTCAAACAAAAAGAGCAACATTGTAAAAGTGCCACAGAGTCACATCATTTACACTATTCTGTAGTTCAACCTATGAATGACTTTCTTATAGATATCGATCCACATTAAACAGAGATAGGAAAATATTTGTAACATTAAATATCACAGACAGCGGCACTTTTATAAATGTTATGCTACTCATTAGTAATAGAAAAGGAAACTTTTCAATTGTAAAAAGGCAAGCAAATTATAATTATTTTGAAATCTGGAAGCAGAGGTAGCAAGGTCAGCAGGGTCACTATCACAATAAGGTCATCTTTCTCTGAAAAGTGGAAGGATTATCAGTCAGTGGAATTCAGCAGGTGTTATTTCTAAAGCTGCTCTGACCAACACCTCTAATGAAGCATCCAAATGAGCAGGCTTAATTACCTCTATTAATGATGAAGACAAGAGCCTCAGATCCCAAGGTGTCATAAAGAGGTACAGCCACCATGGAATAGGTATAGCAGGCCAGCTCAGCTGATAATCCACTGAATGGAGGGAAGAGAGGTTGGTATATGTACATTTTTCATTTATGCATTTGGTGATTGATATTATCCAAATCGACTTACAGTGTATTATATATTTAATCAGTTTGTGTGTTCCCTTGGAATCTAATCCATGATACTGGTGTTGCTAGTGCCAAGCTCTACCAATTTAGCTACAGGAAAATAACTTTGAATGTGCACTAATTCACTAAGACAAATCTCTTTAAATAGCCTATGTAATTGGCTCTCTTTTTGTCATGTGATTAGGGTCCTTTGTACAATATTAACCCCCTTTTCTGTGCCGATTGGAGATGTAATGTACATGACAGTAATGTAATGTAATTTATTGACAGTAAGAAAAAAGTTATTGTGTCACCTCTGGTCGGTTCTGGGCAAAGATGCCAATAAATGATTCTTGTGATGGCTTTAGACCACGATGGAGAAGCGCGGACCCCAGGAATTCTGCTCTGTCTGAAACCTGAGACAACCAGAGGCAAGGATTGAAACAAAGACTTCAGCTGTCTTCCCTCTTTGAATTGTATCTGAAGATTCTGTTTCTGATTGGTATATATACCTGTTTGTATTTCAGCCACTGAAATGGTTGCCCTTTCTTTCTGTACCCCAAACACGGCCCATTTCCTGCATGGTAGAGATTACATTTCTTACAGACCAATCATGCCATAAGTGGATATCAGATCAAGTGCACCACAGAGTGCACCAGGATGTGAAACATTTTTTGTATAGCTAGCATGATGAAATTCCTTTCATTTAAAAATAATGTCAATATTTAGTGATGCTGTAATTTGACCAGGCACCTAACCTGAGACACGCAGTCCTCTTTGGTAAACCTCATATAGAGTTTTGGCATCTTGATACAAGGAAGATATCAAGTTGTCATCTTTCATGAGAGCTGATTTTCTAGCTCCGCCCTGTTAAAAAATTGCCAGTGAAATTGAACTATTGAAGCAATACCAGAAAATACATTTAATAACACCAATAAAACATTAAGTACACCAATAAAACATTCTTGAAAGAATTAAGCGACTTACACGTTCTGGCACATCATAATTTCACTATACATATATTGTTACGCATCTTATATTTAATTTACTTAGCAATTACATCTGACTGCTGTCAAGAAAACATACCATCATCCCACCTTTGTATCCTACATTAATTCTGATTCATATTTTGATTTGTTAGTATTTAATTTGGGTCCCAGTGCACATTCCCAATGATTAAACAGGCACATCTATATTTTAAAAGACAATGCTAACACTTTAACACACAAAGCACTCACCTCTATGCCTACACTCTGACAGTTCAGGTTTGTGGGTAGGTGCAGTGGTTTAGGCCTGGTGTTGAGATGGAGCAGGGCTATTGCTGCAAGACTAAACAGAAAAACCAGCCCTGAGGAGGACAGTGGGGTGAAAAGGAACTCAAACAAGAACTCCATGACATACAGGCTCTGTTGGGGCTGCTGGAGAAACATAAAAAGTAAATTAAACATTGTCCAGGAAATATCTGGATTAATATGAATGGGTTGGTTTCATCTATACAAAATTTGTATTTCTTTTTTTCTCCTATGTGACTATATATATGTAAGTGAATTTACAGGCAGTTCAAGGTCACTGTGGTTATATTTCTGTGCTGCTTCAATGCTGATCAGATTAGAAGATATGGAAAGATTGTTGAGGTGTGAAAATGCATTGATGAACACAAACATTAGTGAATAAATGGGTGTATGGAGGTCAAAGTCTTCAGCATTGATTTTGTAACCATTTTCAGCTTCAAGAGCATCCGGTAGTCTTTGTCACAGGTACTAAGTAATCTCAAATGGTCACACAATCTACTTATAAACCTGTATGAAGGACATATTTGAAATACCTGTATTTTCAAGACGTTTTTTAAATGCAATAACAAATAATAATACATTTATTAGGATTGCCTACACACTCACACTTGCATGTCATATTGTTTAGAACATTTCCATCTGACTGAAATTACCTTCAAAAGATAATTCCAATAAAGGGTTCACCAGCTTTCTCTTATCAGTGTAATAGCAAAAGCTATTTAACAGATGACTCATGCATGCAACTTGCTCTAAGAATACAAAACTTATTGTTGCATTCATACTAAAGAAAATGTAGCTAAATGTAAAACAACTTTCAAGTTTTTGTTTTAAATCATTTTCTCTCCAACTGCAGTTTTTGATTTAAACACAATAAATGTCATGTCAGAACAGCAAAATCATTGTTGAACTGTTTAAATGTAACAGTCAGTGACATGCATAATAAAACGCACATGCTCTGTAAAACACAATTGTATTGCAACAATTCAAGTTATTAACAGTCTAGTACCTGGGTAAACTGAAGGAGTCTGCCGTGTCAGTTCAGTGATAGAGCTGGAGGAAAAACCTGAAACAGGTTCCCTTGAGCAGGTCTGCAAGGCACTGGAGGACTGAGGAAGATGGCATAGTCACAGATCCAATAAAACAGCTCACACCACATGAGTGACCTTTGAACCAATTGCTGCTATCTGTTCTCTGATAAAAAAAAAACAATCAATGTGGACAAAAACATAATCATGTGTGAACTTAATCCTGAAGCAAATGTATGTTGCTGAAGCATTATCAGAAGAGTTTAATGCCAGCACACTTGCCCTGTGCAAAATGGGCACGCAGATTTTAACATTACAGTGACATTGTGTCACATTGTGTGGTTGAAAAGTTTCACAGGTCAGGTGAAAGTATTGTATTTAGATTTAAACACCTCCTATCAATGGCAGTCCACTAGAACACTGCTTTCTAAAAAACTAAATGATCCGAAAATGGCTGCAGCTTCATGTCTGGTTTAAGATATCTACCATATTAGCTCTACTGTATACTTGCAGTGTTGCGGTAAGCCCTAATTAATTTAAAAACATTTTATGTATTAACAATCCTTAAAGGGATAGTCCTCCCAAACTTCTGTCATCATTTACTCACCCTCATGTTGTTTCAGACCTGTATGACTTTATTGACCATTGAACACAAAAGGAGATCCACATATACTTGAATTGAAAAAGATGCAATAAAATGAATAGTGACTGAGACTAACATAGTCTCTAGCATATATACTTCTGTGTTCCACAAAAAAAAAGAAAGGCATATGGGTTTGGAACAACATCAGGGCAAATGCATGGTGACTGCATTTTAATTTTTGGTTGAACTATCCCTTTAAAATTACACAAAGAAATTCATGGAAGTTGATTGTGGAAAGCACCAGAAGTTGGGTACAATAGTTGGTTCCACTCACATACTGTATGCAGGAATAAAGTATGATTATCTTTTCCTCTGGTGGTTTGCAGTAACATTTTCTTGCTGATTCCATCCATCATTTACAGCTTTGCAGGTTAAAGTGGACCCTAGGGACTCCCTGGGACCCTAAAACCCTTGTTAACAAGAAAGCGGCACCAAGCCACCCATATCACACTTCCCATTAACACCTTTCAGCCTTTCAGTCAAACATGACACAACATGACCTTATGAACACACAGTTTGCTTACATCATTATCATTATTGCAGCAGTTCAGGAAGAGCGGCCCTGCTGAACTTTGACATTTCACTGTAATGCAAGATAAGTTGGAAGCACCTTTGGATTTTGTAATCAGTATTGATAATAGTCAACTTAATAAAATGAATGGAAGCTGTCAAGGCTTCAGTCTTGCCTATTGATGTACAATTTAGGTCAAAGTTGAAATTACATACAAACACTCTCAAACTTAAAGATAAACACATACAATAGGTTTGAATGCAAAACATCTTACCTTGCCCCATAAACAAGAGGGAAATGAGGAAAACAGCCTGTACTTTGTAATCTCTCACTTACGTATATGTACAAAACAAGTTAGCTAACTAGGCAATAGTACATCCTGGCCTTTAATCTCTGTATTTTACTGTAAACCAGTGATTGCAATTATGCATTGTTAATCAAATGTTTATTTCAATTTGGCTGTTTGAATCAAAGAACTCACCTTGGGGGCCCGGATAGCTCAGCAAGTGTTGACACTGACTACAACCCCTGGAGTCGTGAATTCGAATCCAGGGCGTGCTGAGTGACTCCAGCCAGGTTCCTAAGTAACCAAATTGGTTGCTAGGGAGGGTAGAATCACATTGGGTAACCTCCTTGTGGTCGCTATAATGTGGTTCTCTCTCTCGGTGGGCCGTGGTGAGTTGTGCTTGGATGCTGCGGAGAATAGTGTGAAGCCTCCACACACGCTACGTCTCTGCGGTAACCCGCTTAACAAGCTACATGATAAGATGTGCGAATTGACAGTCTAAGAGGCGGAGGCAACTGAGATTCGCCCTCCGCCACGCAGTCACTACACCACCATGGGGACTTAGGACTCATTGGGAATTGGACATTCGAAATTGGGGAGAAAATGGGAGGGGAATAAAAAAGATCTCACCTCAAACTGGAATATATTTGCAGAAAAGTTTGTTTTTCTGCAATCCACCTACTGCATATTTGTATTAGCTATTATAAGCTATTATTAATCTTTCATGAAACAATCATTCCCAATCATCATATTTAGAATATCAAAATCCACAAAAGGAGGTAGATCCTTTTCATATTTGGCTCCTAAACTTTGGAATAGTCTCCCTAACACTGTTCGAGATGCAGATACACTCCCTCAGTTTAAGTCTAGACTAAAGACTTATCTATTTAGCCAGGCATACACCTAATTTATCCTCCAACCCACAATTAGGCTGCTTTAGTTTAGTCTGCCGGAACCAGAAACCAGAAACATTGATCATGATTTATAACTCTGCAATAAATTGAATGGCATCTATGTTTATATTCTTTTATTTGTTTCCCTGTCTCAACCTTGGGACTCCTATCCTGAGGTCACCAGAACCGGCTGGATCCAGCACCATTCCAGCTTTGCGTTGGACTCCACTCTACAAGTCGCTGAATGATGATGACTAAATGCAGCCGGTGCCAGCCAAACATCACTTCAGTCTATTATGATAGACTTCAGAGGATGAACTGATGCCAACTCCAGCCATAAGACATGGGATACTTCATATGCCATTGTCTGAACCTTGGATTTAGGATGGACCACACCGAACCTCACCGAAATTATCAGCCAGGTTGAACTGCGTATCAAATCCCTGATCTCTGCCTGCATCACCTCGGTCTATTGATGGACTACACACTTGAAATGGAACACATAGACCAACAATTGCCAGCAAAAGCTTTCATCAGCCAAATAACAAGGACAATTGCATCTATGTGAACTTCTGCAGTTAATCCAGGATGGACTTCAAAGACATTGGTTATTAATCTTACAGTTCAAACAAAATCTATGTTTAAACACTGACCCTTAACACTTACTTCGTTTAATCATTTTAAACCATGACTTTAACTATACATAAGTAATATTTACATTATATTCATGAAGTTAGCCAGAGGGGAACTTGCCCCCACAGTGAGTCTGGTTTCTACCACGGTTATTTTTCTCCATTAATCAACATCTTAGGGAGTTTTGTGTTAGTTTCCACAGTCGTCTTCGGCTTGCTCACTGGGGTTATTAATACAATTATTATTTAATTACTTATTTTTAAACACGATTAACAATCATATTTTATCTAATTACACAATAAGGATTCATCGACAGTATAGACATTACAGTTTTATTGTCTGATCTTTTGTAAAGCTGCTTTGAAATGATGTGTGTTGTGAAAGGCGCTATACAAATAAAATTGACTTGACTTGATTAGGCAACTTGCATTTTACAAATAACACACGCAACTTGCATTTTACAAATAACACACACACACACACACACACACATAATCTCATGCAATTTAGAGAGTAATTTTTTTTGGCAAAAATAATGTTAATAAGGTGAAGGACAGAGCACTTGAATTTCAAATGGTCATGCAAAGCTGCAGTGAAAATTTACTTAAAATGAGCACTATGGGCGCTAATTGCTCTTTCTCCAGAGAATCCTTTGATTAGAATTAATTTCCCCAGGGAAGACAGAGTCCATTTAAATCTCTCTGTATTTCTGAAATCTGATCAATGTGACTGAAGTTTGTGCAGGTAGGATGAGAGGAGGATTTGATTCAGAAGCAAATGGACCCACACAATGTTGGGTGCTGTTTTTTGTCGCTTTTACGGCTCTTCCAAACTCTGTTGTTTGCAACAGAGAAACAACCCAGTATAAGATCACGCTTGGGCTCCAAGCTCCTCGGAACATTTCCTACCCATTCAGTGTGCTTAGGTTGGGCTCTGCAATGCAGATAGCCATAGACAAGATCAACACAAATCCATCTCTCAGTGGAAATTTCACCTTTGATTTTGTGTACGCAGACACAGACTGTAATGCAAAGATTTCACTTCGTGCTTTTATTGAACAAGTGATGGACAAAAATATCTCAGCGCTGTTTGGACCACCCTGTCATCTGGAGGCTGAAGTAAGTGTCTTATTTTGACTTTTTGATACAGGTAAATTAAAGAAATGTTTGTTTGTTTTTTAAATATATAAACATATTGTACATTGCATGGAGTGGCTTTGTAGACTAGTCTGATATTCACTAAAAGGGGTTAAACCCTAGAAGGTGCCATGCATAAGCTACCACCATTGCACTCTGAAAGACCCCATGAAATTGCTAAACATGTGCCATTTTCTATCCTGTGTTGACGTATTTCCTTTTGAACAGGAAATTTGGGTCATGTTCCTTTTTTTGAAATAGCCAACAAGCTTTAGCTATGTCACAGCCATGAACCAAGATTTGCAAATTGCTAGTTGGCTGTAGGTGGTATTTTTAGGAGGGACATTCTCATTCTGGAAAGCATTTGATTGGACAAAAATCTGAGAGTTATAAATATTTTTGGTCTGTTTTCCCGCAAGAGAAAGACTGTACATTTTGTTATAATTTATCCATCCATCCATCCATCCATCCATCCATCCATCCATCCATCGTCAACCGCTTATCCTGTGTACAGGGTCGCGGGGGGCTGGAGCCTATCCCAGCTAACATTGGGCGAAAGGCGGGGGACACCCTGGACAGGTCGCCAGTCCATCACAGTGTTATAATTTATAATATGCTAAAATAAATTCTGCCCATTTTAAGAGTACATTAGTGCAGTGGTTCCAAACCTTGTTCCTGGAGGCCAACCCAACACATTTTGGATATCTTCCTAATCAAACATGTCTGATTCAACTCATTAGCTCATTAGCAGAGACTCCAAGACCTGAATTCGGTATGCCAGATAAGGGAGACATACAAAATGTGCAGTGTTAGGAGGCCTTCAGGAACAGGTTTGGTAACCACTGCACCAGTGTATAGATGGCTTCAAAGCTAAAAGTCCAATTTAGATTTTTCATTACCACACTAAGCGCAGAGCTATGTGCAACAACCATCTTAAAATTTTTTTACAAGAGCTCTAATTCTAAGCGCAAGCTTCGTGCCAGCGCAAAGTGAAAGTGGGCATGGGTGGGAGTATTTGCGCTATCTATGGGTATATGCATAATGCGGTAATGAAGTGTCACAAACTAAAATATTCTGTTTTCCTGGAAAGACATTTGAGAAGCATATCTAATCTCAGCACAATGCCTAAATTCAGTTCCTACATTTGCTGTTTGAATATTTCACCAATAGTTGGTAATAAAGTCCATGTTCAAACTCTGAAAATATATTGGAACATCAGATGACTGTATGTCCCTGACAATCACTGTTGTAGCTGTTTTATGAAACAAACTTTTATGAGATTTGTGTCCAATTTATTAGTGGTCATGGTTTATTTTGCAGTTATTTGCCTTTTATGATTATTATGTTTAGGCTGTATTAACATTTGCATTAATGCATTTGGCAGATGCTTTTATCCAAAGCGACTTACAGTGCACTTATTACAGGGACAAATCCCCCGGAGCAACCTGGAGTTAAGTGCCTTGCTCAAGGACACAATGGTGGTGGCAGTGGGGGATCGAACCAGATTAACATTATGTGCTTTAGCCCACTACGCCACCATCACTCACAATTGTAATTATGATCAAATTTATATTGGTATTTTTTCACCTGTTAAAGTGGACAGTGGAAGAGGTTGGAGATGGTGAAATGTTATGCAGTAAGTGTTATGCAGGGGCGGAGCCACCCAACTCACAATTGCCAATTTGGCCATTATTTGTCTTGGGCACAATTTATGTATGATTGTTCTGACCACTTCGTTATTTGGATTATATTTTAATTTCATTTGAAGTGTACTTTAAATTTAGAAATATTTTGTTTTATTTTTGTCATGTTGCAATAAATTAATTTTGTTTTTAAAGCAAAATCGAGCAGTAGAAGTGAAGTGTGTGCAAAAATCCACAGCCCTACCTCGAAAGCCAACACAATCAATGGACATGAATTGTGTGTCAGTAGATCAAATTGATCAATTATACTTACAGTCTTTATAATTTAACAGTTCACATCCAATTTCTGACAAGAACCAAATTTTCCTTGCATATAAAAGAAGAGTGTCACTATCATAGAAATATACCTGACATTCATCAAGGATGCAGTTAATGCACAAATAATGTAAGTCCATATTTCTTTTTTATTTCTTCTATGCATACCCATTTGTGCAAAACATAGACTTAGCTTATGGTTGCATGAAAATACAAAAACGTAATGGCCATGCCCACTGACTTTGTGCGTATGATGTATCATGTAGGACTGTGCTTAGTGGTAAAAAAAAAGGCCCAGGGTCTTAAAGTAAGAAACTTGAACCAAAGTTCCTCCAGAGTTTATGTAGAACCAATGTACTGTCTGTACAGTAAGTTACACTGGATATGAAGGCACTAAATGGATAATAATGTGATGTTAAATCTCCCATAATGCATTCAGAACAAGTTGTATTTCCTTGTGTCCCCTAGGTCACTGGGCTAATTGCATCCACATGGAACATTCCAATGTTTGCGTTTGTTGGCCAGACACCAAAAATGGATGATATTCTAGTGTATGACACCTATATAAAAATTGTACCTCCACTTAAAAGGGTTGGTGAAGTCTTGGTTAAAACACTGGATTTCTTTGGTTGGAAATATGTTGGTATGATCGGAGGCGGTGCAGACATAAACACATGGGACAGTGTTGATGGTCTTTGGAAGTCTGTGGAGCAGCAACTCAAGGCCAGTGTAACAGTGACAGCAGGAATCAAGTTTGATACCAGTGACCGAGAATTGATAAACAGAAACTTACAACTCATTTCTAAGGTTACGAGAGGTGAGCCATTAGTAGACCTTATCTTTCAACTCTTTTAATATCTGAGTGGAGTTTACACCTCAGTCACTATAATCTTTAAGATCACAACCATATCCTGCCCTTATGCCCTCATGGTCTATTACTCTTAAAGCTGAAGTGTGTAGTTTTTTATCGATTTTAAAATACTTCCAGCTACCCCAGCTTAATATACAGAGACAACTATAAGTAAGCTATTTGTATGTTAATTTCCCAGAAAAGTGTAAACATGTGATTATGTGGTGCTTTCAAAACATTGTTTATGTGAGGTCTCAACCAGCCCAACACAGCACCATTTCTCAACCAATAGCATGAGTCTGAGGTCGGACTATCTTTTTGTTTGACCAATGGTATATGTGGGGAGTGTTTGGAGAAATGTACTTGTTTTCTTTATTTAGAAACTATAAAAGTGAAAATAAATGATCTGGACACCCGAGACAATCACTATTTTTGCAAATCCATTTAGCAGCACTTGTGGTGGAGAAATCACACATTGCAACTTTAAATGACAAAAATATAGTGATTTTAACCTGCAAAATAACTAATATACAGTCATTTCAGTCACTGCATGGTACATATGCATCGTTGTTTACCCATACTTCATGTTTAGTGCAGGCTAGACAACCATTTGTTAGTGAATTTAATGTTTTATATCTGTCATTTCATTTCAATGAAGGACTTCTGTGGATTCAAGCTTGCCTGATTTATTCTCTGAGGTTATAATATGTTGAATGTGATTCTTTTCATTCTAGTGGTGATTGTGCTTGCTAATGCTGAAGACTCCACAGCTCTGATGATGGAAGCACAGAGACAGGGCCTGGTGAATGGAGAGTATGTTTTCCTTCTCGTTCAGCAGTTTGAGGTCAGTGGCAAAGTGAGTTTGCTGGTACTGACCTGTACTGAACAATTATGAACAGTAATTGATTTTCTGGTTTAAATGGGTTACAACAATGTTTTGATTTATAAGAACACCTACAGCATAGCGTAAAATGTTTCAAATGAACAAACAAATTCATTTCAAATACGTTTTTTTACACTTGTCATGAAAAAAATTTATGTATTGAAATGTAATTTTGCAATATTGCATTTGCAGATAGGGATTCATGTTTGTATTTGAAATAAAGATTACATATTCTCAAGTCTAGTCTGTCAAATCCAGGCCAAATATGTATAAATCACAAGATACTTGTCATTGATAAAACATGTAGATTGTGTATAACTGTTGTGTAGTGACTGAATACTTAAATGTGGACTACAACCCAAATTCCAAAAAAGTTGGGACAGTATGAAAAATGTGAATAAAATAAAAAGGAGTGCTTTGTAAATTATATTTAACCTTTGCTACATTGAAAGCACTACAACTACACATTATATGATGTTTTACCTTGTGAATTTCATTGTTTTTTATGTAAAGTCATTTCAAATCAGTTGATTGCAACATGCTCCAAAAACAGCCTAGTCCTTCAAGAGCAAGGATCATTCGAGACTTGTCAATTTGCCAAGAGATGCGACTTCTCTGGCCTCGGTCTCATCTTAGATGGAAAGTAGAACAGTGGAAATGTGTTTTTTGGTCAGAAAATTACACATTTCAAAAAGTTTTTGAAAAACACAGCCGTCGTATTGTACGGGCCAAAGAGGAAAAGGACCATCCAAGCTGTTATTAGCATCAGGTCCAAAAGCCAGTGTCTGTATGGGCCAGGAGTGTGTCAGTGCCAATGGCATGTGTAACTCACACATCTGTGAGAACACCAGTAATGCAGACAGATATGTAAAAATTTTGGAGCAACATATACTGCCATCCAGCACCATTTTTTCCAGGGATGTCGCAGCATTTTTCAGCAGGACAACTTCAAACCACATACTGCCTGGATTACAAGTGCATGGCTGTGTAAGTAGAGAGTGCGGGTGCTAGATTGGCCTGCCTGCAGTCCTGACCTGTCTCCAATTGAGAATGTCTGGCACATTATAAAGCACACCATATGGCAACAAAGACCCCGTATAATTGTGCAGCTAAAGACCAACATAATGGATGAATGAGGGAAAATTCCACTTTCTAAACTTTGGTGCCCAAATGCTTTAAGTGTTATTAGAACAAATGGTGATGCTTCATAGTGGAAAACACTCAACTGTCCCAACTTTCTGTAGCATGTTGCAATCATCTGATTTGAAATTGCTGTATATTATAAAAAAAAAAAAAAAAAAGATTATTCACATGTCAAAACATCATATAGTAATGTAGTTGTAGTGCTTTAAATATATATGTACAGTGCATCCGGAAAGAATTCACAGCGCATCACTTTTTCCACATTGTGTTATGTTACAGCCTTATTCCAAAATTTATTAAATTCATTATTTTCCTAAAAATCCTACAATCAATACCCCATAATGACAATGTGAAAGTTTGTTTGAAATCTTTACAAATTTATAAAAATAAAAAAACCACACATGTACATAAGTATTCACAGCCTTTGATCAATACTATGATGAAGCACCTTTGGCACCAATTACAGCCTCAAGTCTTATTGTGTATGATGCTAGAAGCTTGGCACACCTATTTTTGGGCAGTTTCACCCATTCTTCTTTGCAGGACCTCTCAAGCTCCATCAGGTTGGATGGGGAGTGTCGGTGCACAGCCGTTTTCAGATCTCTCCAGAGATGTTCAATCGGGTTCAAGTCTGGGCCACTCAAGGACATTCACAGAGTTTTCCTGTACTTGGCTGTGTGCTTAGGGTCGTTGTCCTGTTGGAAGATGAACCTTCGCCCCAGTCTGAGGTCCACAGCACTCTGGAGCAGGTTTTCATCAAGAATGTCTCTGTACATTGCTGCATTCATCTTTCCTTCGATCCTGAATGGTCTCCCAGTTCCTGCCGCTGAAAAACATCCCCACAGCATGATACTGCCACCACCATGCTTCACTGTAGAGATTGTATTGGCCAGGTGATGGGCTGTGCCTGGTTTCCTCCAGACATGGCGCTTGCCATTCAGGCCAAAGATTTCAATCTTGGTTTCATCAGACCAGAGAATTTTGTTTCTCATGATCGGAGTCCTTCAGGTGCCTTTTGGAAAACTCCAGGCAGGCTGTCATGTGCCTTTCAGAAGTGGCTTCTGTTTGGCCAAGCTACCATACAGGCCTGATTGGTGTAGTGCTGCAGATATGTTTGTTCTTCTGGAAGGTTCTCCTCTCTCCACAGAGAAATGCTGGAGGTCTGTTAGAGTGACCATCGGGTTCTTGGTCACCTCCCTGACTAAGGCCCTTCTCCCCCGATCGCTCAGTTTAGCTGGGTGGCCAGCTCTAGGAAGAGTCCTAGTGGTTCCAAACGTCCATCATCATTACGGATAATGGAGGCCACTTTGCTCATTGGGACTTTCAATGCAGCAGAAAGTTTTCTGTACCCTTCCCCAGATCTGTACCTCGATACAATTGTCTATAGACAATTCCTTGGACTTCATAGCTTGGTTTGTGCTATGACATGCTTTATATAGACATAAATATTATTTAGCACAGGTGGACTCCAATCAAGTTGTAGAAACATCTCAAGGATGATGAGTGGAAACAGGATGCACCTGAGCTCAATTTTGAGTGTCATGGCAAAGGCTGTGAATGCTTATATACATGTGATATAATTCATTTTATATTTTTTATAAATTTGCAACGATTTCAAACAAACTTCTTTCACGTTGTCATTATGGGGTATTGTTTGTAGAATTTTGAGGAAAATAATGAATTTAATGCATTTTGGAATAAGGCTGTAGCATAATAAAATGTGGAAAAAGTGAAGCGTTGTGAATACTTTCCGGATGCACTGTATATTAATTATAATTTATAATCAATATATATTTTAAATATTTTTTCTTTTTGTTTGCATATTTCATATGTCACAAATTTTTCGCAATCAGAGTTGTAGAAGAATACCAAGTTCAAAATATAATGTTAGCCCAATGTAATGACTTGAATATGTTAATTCAATTCAATTACTGAATTGTCTTAATTGCTCAAAAGAGTATTTTTCACCAGTTTGATGCCTGTAGCTATGTCACAGTAAAGCAAATACTCTGTTATTCATACATTTTCAGCAGGTGAAAACAAAAATTCATTCATCAATATTTCCTTGTTTGTAAAAAGACTTCTAAATAGAGTTACTTTGTCAAACAAGCGCCAATATTTGCTATTTAAAAGGATAGTTCACCCCAAATTGAAAATTCTCTCATCATTTACTTACTTTCATGCCATCCCAGATCTGTATGACTTTCTTTCTTCTGGTGAACACAAACAAGGATGTTTTGAAGAATATTTTCAGCTCTGTAGTCCCTCCCAATGTGTACCAGAATTTTGAAGCTCCAAAAGCACATGAGGGCAGCATAAAAGTAATCCATATGACTCTAGTGGTTATATCCATGTCTTCAGAAGCAATATGATAGGTGTATGTGAGAAACAGATCAATATTTAGGTCCTTTTTTTACTTTAGATTCTCCTTCCTTACCAGTAGGTGGTGATATACTTGAAGAATGGTTATTGCCAAAAACAAAAGAAGAAGAATGTAGAAGTGAAATTGAAGATTGATAGTCAAAAAGGGCTTAAATGTTGTACTCTTTGACACCCACACCTATCAGATCGCTTCTGAAGATATAGATTTAATCACTGCTGCCTTTATGTGCTTTTGAAGCTTCAAAATGTGTCTATAAAATTTAGTCTTTCAAAGTCTATCTTCTATATGTCTATCATTTGAATATGTTTAGACTATGATTCTGAATATCAAGTTGAATCTGATTCTACTGCTGACAATTCTCTTTAGCCTATATACTGTATCTGATCTCACTTTTTTTCTCTTTAGGATAATCTGTGGAAATCTTCTGTTGCTGAAACAAACCAAACGGTGTGTAAGGCCTTTGAGATGGTGTTTGTACTCGCTCAGAAGTCATATGAGGGATATGACTATTATGACTTCTTCGAGCAGACTTATGAGAGGTTGAAAGGGGCCCCTTTTTACAGCAACCTGTCCTCGGAAAAAGAGGTGAGAATATCTTGGTGGTGGGGTAATAATTTTTAGCATCCCTTCAAATTTAATTTAGCTCACATTTTGTATTTTATATTTTAGGTAAGCTCCTACGCTGTCAATTTACACGACGCTGTCCTGCTTTATGCAATAGGTCTGAAAGAAGTCTTTAAAAATGGGAAAGACATCCGTCATGGACAAGAGATTTTGAAAAGGCTCAGGGATAGGACTAGCATCAGGTTTTATGGTAATTTTCGAAGCACTTGCAGGTTTGTAAAGACTCTCATTTTTGCTAAACTGTATTCATTGTATATAACAAAAATAATCTTTGTTTTTCCAACAGGAGCTTCAGGTCTGGTTCACTTTGATGAATATGGAGAGAGGAACTTGGACTATTCACTGTATGACTTGCAGCAAATAGAAGATGTGATAAAATTCGTTCCTGTTTTGGACTTTGACAGCCGTACAAAAACGATCAAGTAAGAACAAAATACTACTGATATTCATAACTTAACATTCAAGCTCAACATTTATGTGTAATAACATAATCTCTTTTTTTGCAAGACCCACATCAAGGTTTTCTAATGTAGATTGGCCAACTGGAAAACCTCCACCAGATAGTCCACCCTGTGGTTTTGACAATGCACTCTGTGAATGGTTAGAAAATGGTAAATACTATTTACTGTATACTACTGTCTCTATTATACTATACTGTACATTTCTTTATTATACTACAATGTAAAAAGTGGAAACATTAAATTGTTACCTAAAGAATCTAATTCTACCTAATTTAACCATTTAACCATAATGATTACTTAGTGCACATATTTTTTTATTTGCTGTCTTAGACTTAAACTGACACCTAGTGGCATGGATGCAGCATCAATCAAACTCAATAGCTTTCAGTTGCTAGTGCCATTGCAGAAATTCACTTCTCATAGTCCATCATGATTAATTTAATCCAAGAGTGAAAGTGTCCAATAACAGGGAGTTACTGAGATTAAACAAGTAGTAATCAGCTGGTCATGTGGTCAGCCTAGCATGGCAGCCCCCTTGAGGTGACCCTCTACATGTAGAGTAAAAAAGCTTTAATAAGTTAACTGATATTACTGGAGTCTTCCTCTCATGTGAGTGGTCATGATTTTATGCATATGTTTCAAAATGACTATTCCGTTCTTTAGGAGTAAAACTTAATAAATGAGGAAAAACTGCTGAGTGCACAATAGTGACAGATTTCACTATGGACAACAATGCAGCTGAGTGTGATCACAAAAGAAAATGTTCAGATCAGCTTGATGTCTTGTCAGTTCTTTAGTAAAAGAAGAAGCTCATTGGTCACTTGAAGAGAACACAAGACCTCGCCTCAGCAACAGATTGATTTTTAAAGCAAGCTTAATGTGCTTTATCAGTTTTTGAAGCTCAGCAGGGAGTCCTGACATTCAAGTGATTATTGTATTCAAGTGGATTCAGTCAGAAATATGATTTTTGACATGAATCTCATTTTTTAGGTGACACACTAAAACCTTTTTTCAGTGTTTATTATACTACTTTCACTTGAAATATCTATTCACATGTAGCAAATACTCCTGTTGTCTGCACAATTATATTACAGAGATATCTCTTCTGGTTCTGCTGGTGGCTTTGCCTGTGTTTGGCGTGTCAGCTGTGGTTTTGGTCACATTGCTGACCTTACAGAAGATTCGTCTTCAAACCCGCCTGGATGAGTCTAACTGGTGGCTCATAAACTATAGTGACATAACTATCCTCAGAGAGCCCAAAGTAAGATGAACTGAACTGTAGCACATATTCACACACACTCCCAGGCTACTAAAATATAGCATATGTAATAATAATTTGTGTTTGACAGGGAATCCAAACACTATCTGTTAGCACAACACCGACCAAAGGTGGAAGTGAAGGCTCTCAGTCCATTTTCTCCTCAAACAGCTGTAGTCTGAGAGGAAGTTGCAAAGAAACCATCTACACCACCATTGCTCTATATCAGGTGCATGTGTTCTCAGTGTTAATGGAGGCATTCGGTTTGACATGTAAAAGCAAATGAGGAATATTCAACATTTGTGTTCATCATATGAATACATTTGATTTAAACTATGTACGTTTATTTACTCACTTGCATTTGGAACTTGGCAAGTGTTCATTATGGACCCTGGCAAGAATATAGTGAATACATAACAGGCTGTGTCTAGAAGGTAACCCTCCAGTAGCCAAAGTCTCACAAAAGTTTTATTCTCTGTTACTAAGGTTTAGGATTAGGGTTAGATAAAAAAAAGGGATATTTCAAACCAAAATGAAAATTATCTTATTGTTTACTCACCCTCTAAGACTTCACTCAAACTTTCACTTTCAGATGTGAAAGTGAAAGTGGAGATTTAGAGTATTAAAAAAAGGACTTGAAAAACAGAGATGAAAAAAAATCTTTGTTGTGTTCTGCAGCAGAAAGAAAGTCATACACATCTGGGATGGAATGAGGGTGAGTAAATGATGAGAGAATTTTCATTTTTGGGTGAACTATCCATTTGATCCCTTTTAGGGTTAAGGTTAGGTTTAGGTTCAGGAGTAGTACTGTTTATGTAAGACTCCAAATAAACACAGAGGGTTACCTTCTGGACGCAACTTATTGAATGTAATTCACAAACCCAGTACTTATTTAAACTAACACCCTCACTTTGCTCATGGTGCAGGGAAACAAGGTGGGCATAAAGTACTTGAAAAATCAAATCCTCACTGATATCAAGAAACCATCAGTCATCGCAGAGTTCAATATGGTACAATTTTCAGAGTTTCTTACCTCCACGTGGCAACTAGACTTTGAATCATATGCCAACACTTAGAGTGTAAATTCATCTGCTTGTTCCACCTGTAGATGAGAGAGATGAAACACGAGAACCTTGTACAGTTTTTCGGTGTGTGTATTGAGCCGCCCAATGTCTGTATTGTCATGCAGTACTGCAAGAAAGGAAGCTTAAAGGTGAGCGTCTACTCTTAATTAGGAATCATCTGTTAGGAATATGATTGCAACCTTTATGAAACGTTTTGCTTTTAGTTCAAATTTAAGGTCCATCCCTCATCATATCTGTTATTCTGCCTCTAAAACATCAGGATGTTCTGGGGAACAGTGAAATTGAGCTGGACTGGATGTTCAAATTGTCCTTTGCCTATGACATTGTTAATGTGAGTATGTTGTTTCAATGTAATGCCGTTCATTGCATTACACTCCAAAAATATTTTTTATCAGCATTTTTGTCTTGATTTATTTGTAAAAATGTAAAAGCATCCTTAAAACAAGACAAATTCACTTATTACCCCATTGGCAAATTTGTTTACACTATAAACGTAAACCTCACTGAAGCCTGTTAGATTTATACTAGATGTATATTAGACGTTAATAATGAGCATATGAAGCATTTTGCTTTAGAACAAAACTGGTCAACCTTTGTACCATTGTAAGGTGTTTTATTGGGTTATGCTCTCTGAAGGGTATGGAGTACATTCATAAGAGCAGTATGAAGTCTCATGGAAATCTGAGGCCCAGTACTTGTCTGGTGGACAGCAGGCTACAGATCAAGCTCTCTGGCTTTGGCCTGTGGGAGTTCAAACATGGCACAAAATACAGACTGATCCCAATGGAGAATCCAAAGTATGAGGAGATGTATTGGACAGCTCCAGAGTTTTTGAGAGAAGCCTACTACCCTTTCAATGGCACGCAGAAAGGAGACATCTTTAGCTTTGCCATAATTATGCGAGAGCTGATGTACAATACGGAGGTGGGCCCATACCATGACATTCATCTAGAACCAAAAGGTATTGTTTGTAGTTGTATGATGTGCCATACAGTATCGTGGCCCAAAATAACATTTGGACACATAAACCACATTTAATAATGTATTAATGCTATTGCATTGTAAAGCAAAATATCAAACCAAGTGGATTTTCTTTTCAAGAAATATAGCACAAACACATTTTTCCAAGCAACATTTCACATAATAAGTTTGCTAGGTTTATATGATGCAATAAATTATATATTGTTCAAAACAAAAGACAAAACGAGGGACATTAGTGTAAATGGTTATAGTTAATGTGATGAACTACAGCTGTGTGAACTTGAGGGGAACTGACTAAAATGACCTTAGGACACTACGGTATGTCCTAAGTAATTGCAAAAATGTCTAAGAAAAGTGACATTAGTTCTAAGGAAAAAATAATAATTTGCAGATAGATACCACATGGTTTGATATTTTGTTTTGGTGATTTCTAGTGTTACGCATCTTAATTTAGGCAACTGGGCTGCGTCTGGCCTTTCTGATTGAGTGCTTTCTTTATGTTTTTAGAGATTATCAAGCAGTTAAGGACCCCTATGAACGAGGAGACCCTCAGACCAACACTGTCTGCTGATATCTGTGATGAACGTCTGATCCCTTTGCTAAAGGCCTGCTGGAGTGAGAACCCAGACCACAGACCCCCATTCAGCAGTATCAGGAGACGCCTGCGGGAGGCCAGCCCTGAAAGGTGCAACTTCAAGACAGTAACTCCAACATGCTTTATAATGAGTAAACCTGCCTTTTCAAACATGTATTAAATTAGACTCTGGGCTGCTTTATCAATTTCAAGCCATGGCAACATCCTGGACAACATGGTGAGCAAACTTGAGAAATATGCCAATCATCTGGAAGAAGTAGTGGAGGAGAGAACCAATCAGCTCACAGCAGAAAAGTGTAGAGCAGATAAGCTCCTCTCTAGCATGCTGCCCAGGTAAACATCACAGTGAGTTATAGTATAATTGCGACAGTGATATATTTTCTATGTATATTCAGCCCTTTTTCTAACCACTGGTAGCAAAAAAAAAAACACAAAACCTATGTGACAAAAATAATTTCATCATCCTTTTGTGAACAATGCACAGTTTCTAATAATAAATACAGTAGGCTAGTATCAAAAATATAATATGATTGTGGTCTCATCAAAAGTTCATACATAGTTTATATGGAATTTTACATGTCCTGCATTCACGTGCTAAATTCTAAAAAAGCATTTTAAAATTGTAATATAATTATTTTGTACAGGTATGCAGCTTTTATTATATTAATTGAGAGACTACTGAGAATATTTGTACTTGGTTAATACAAATGAATATATCACACTGTAGGATCATGTAGAATGATCAGCAAAAGGTGTTTGAAAATCGTAAAAAAGTTGGAGACCTAAGATATACAATTTCCCCTATATATTCTGCAAATTTTAACCTAAAATTGTGATGTTGATAAAAAAAAGTGAATGGACATGTTTTGCATCTACTCATATACCTGCTTTATATTTTCAATGAAAGTAATGTGTTCTTACAGGTATATTGCCGAGCAGCTAATGGCTGGGAAATCAGTGGAGCCCAGAAGTTATGACACTGTGACCATCTTTTTCTCAGACATTGTGGGTTTCACCAACATGTGCTCCATCAGTTCAGCTCTGGAGGTGGTCAACCTCCTTAATGACCTCTACAGTCTGTTTGATGAGATAATCAAGCTATATGATGTCTACAAGGTAAATAAAGCAATTCTCACCTTGATATAAGCAGAGAGACTCTGAATAAATAACTTGAACAGGTTTTGCTATGTCTAGTTCACTCACTTTTACTTTTACTTAGTAAATCAAATACTCCATGTAATTCATACACTTTCAGCTGGTGAAAACAAAAAGTCATTTATAGTCAATATTTGCTTGCTTGTAAAAATACTTCTAAATAGTGTTACTTTGTCAAACAAGCACCAATATTTGAAATTTAAAGGGTTAGTTCACCCAAAAATTTAAATTATGTCATAATTTACTCACCCTCGGGCCATCCCAGATGTGTATGACTTTCTTTCTTCAGCAAAACACAAATTAAGTTCCCTTTCAAGGAATCAACATTGCATAATGACGCAATTGGGACTACATCAGTGTTCTCACATGGTCTGAAGCCTGTATGCAATCATGCTAATTTATTAGCTAATGGTGCTTAATTGATACCCATACAGAGCCACGTCACGGCTCTATATAACCGAGCAATTGGCGCCTTCTCACCAGATTTTCTTACTTGAGTGCACAAATTTGTCTAAGCCCTTGTTGATTACTAGTGACTCATGCCAAAGCGAGGACTGTGTTCTCCCTTTTGAGTGACACTTGTGTATGGATTTTGCACCAGGTTTAAGGTCGTTCTGAGACCTCATTTGGGCTATTTGCCCAAATGAGTCATTTCTGCTTCCTTTTGCTCGCAGATTATTAATTTTCAGTCCTTTTCTCCTCCATCATTTGAGTCAGAGGAGCTTAAGAGGCTACGTGTGCTATACCCAGTATGGGCTCTGCAGGTTTATGTTGACCGTACTAGCCATTGGTCAGAGCAGTTGTTTGTGTGCTGTGGCCACAACAGGGGTGTTTCAGTGTCCAAGCAAAGACTGTCTCATTAGATTATGAATGCAATCTTGAGTGCTTACGAGGCATATGGTTTGCATTTGCCTCTGGGTTTTCGAGCCTATTCTACAAGGACCATGGCATCCTCATGGACATTGGCTAGAGGTGCATCCATGGAAGTCACTTGTATGGTGGCAGGATTGTCCTCTCCGCATATTTTGGCGAGAGTTTGTCTCCTGCTTCCCAAGTTCTCTCTGTTGGATCAGGAGTACGTTTTTGAGATTTAAATTTCTTTAGCTTGTTTAACAACTGCTTAAATTTAACAACTGCTTAAATATTTATCTATCACACCTATCATACCACTTCTGAAGATATTAATTTAACCAATGGAGTCATATCGATTACTTTTATGCTCCCTTTGTGTGGATTTTGGAGCTTAAAAACTTTGTTACCCATTCATTTTTAGGTGAACTATCCCTTTAACTTAATTTTGTGATGTAATTTCTCCAATAGGTGGAGACCATAGGGGATGCATATATGGTGGCCAGTGGGCTGCCGATCAGTAATGGTACTCTTCATGCAGAGGAGATCTCTACTATGGCCCTCCACTTTCTCTCTGCCATCAAAAGGTTCAGAATTAGACATTTGCCTACTGAGAAACTGGCCCTACGGATTGGGATCAATTCTGGTATTTGTACTATATATTATAGGTGACATTGACTGTATATCTATGAAAGATACAAACACAATCTCAAAGAAAATAAGGTCATAATAATCTTCTGTGCTTTATATTTATAGGCCCAGTGGTTGCTGGAGTTGTGGGTTGTACAATGCCACGATACTGTTTGTTTGGAGATACAGTGAATACGGCTTCCAGGATGGAAAGCAACAGTCTTCGTAAGCTCTTTTGACATATTTTCATCACTATTTAAGCCTTACAAGTAAAATCTTTTGAAATTATGGTTTATGTATTCTAATATGATTCTTGCTTTCTTTTTTCAGCAATGAGAATTCATATCGCTCAGACTACTGCTGATATTCTCATTAAGACTGGAAATTTTGAATTGGAGGAGAGGGGCGATATTGAAATCAAGGTTTGTATAATTCTACTGTTGAAACAGCATCCACTGTCTAATGCCATATGCTTCTGAATTAATCATTGTGTGATATTTAGGGAAAAGGAACTCAGAAAACCTTCTGGTTAAGAAGCAAAATTGGATGTTATTTTCCTCCCAATGGCCAGGACTGTGATGTAAGCCCTAAATCAGTAACAAGTGTAAGTATTAAGCCACTTATATTTATTATTATATGTGTGTGGCATGGGTTGAGGTATTCATTGGGTCATTCCTGTTATGCAGTACGAAATCTCAGGCCCTTCAGCCTATTATTATTACTTGATTGTTTACACAATGGCAAGAAAATTAAAAGGATGCCTAACAGGGTGGAATCTAAAAGGACGGAATAAAGAGCTAAAGTTACCCATTGCTGATCTTTTCAAATTTTTACTTATGCAGATTTCTGTAATTTAATCAAACAGGATGGAATGTTTTAGAGTGAGACAAACCAACAAATACCACAAAACGTAACAGAATTCATCAGATCCTTTGCTAATACTTGCTGATGTTTGTGTGGTTGTTTTTCCACTAAAAGTGATGTCACTTTCTAGAGGATCCTTAGTTCAAGGGATCTTACATAAGATCAGAAGGATGAAAGGTGAATTTAAATATTTACTTAGAGAACAGAAAAAATGAAGAAACACCAATGCCAGTTTTCATTTTAGAAGTTAGTGCATAGCACATTGGGACATGGCAGACATGGCAACATTCACTCAAATTAAAGTGGTAAAGTTTTAAATAGTCAGTAATTATTTTCCTCATTAAAAAAAAGTTTTACAATATATGTATAAAATCATAACCACTCACATGAGATGAAAACTCCAGTCATATATGTAATCTTATAAAATCTGTTTTATTCCATATGGAGAGGGTCACCTTATGAGGGCTGCCACATGACCAGCCAAACACTAATTGCTTCATCTCAGTAACAACCCTTATATTTCACACTTTCACTCATGGATTCAATTAATCATGGCTGATTGTGCATAGTAAATGTGTACAATTGCATCTGAAACAATGTTGCATCCAAGCCGCTAGTTGTCACTGTAAGTGCAAGACAACACAAAAACACACATTACTGAGTGCACATTTAAATTCACCCCAAAGGCTATGTTTACTTAATTGTGATAAAAATAAAAAAGCAAATACGATTTGCATCTTTAAAAGGTGCAATTTTCATGTTTTATCCAATATATTAATGCATGCATATTTTATCCAATAGATTAAAAAACAAGATGATGGGAGCATGAAAATGTACTGCATAATAGGAATGGCTGCAGACATGACAAAGCTAATTACGTAACCGCAAATGTTATTGTAATATCTGCAATGTCTTAAATGTCCAAACAGGAAAAAACCAAACCAGCCTCTACAAATGATAGAGAGATGAAAGAGAAAAGAGCACCCCAGCACACCCCAGTCATGACGAAAATGACAACCCTTACTGTACCTGATGTATAGTCTTAAAATGTGAGACCACTCAATTTTATATATTCTTGGCAATTATGACACTGCAAAAATATTTTTGATTATTAAAAAAAATTATAATAATAAAATGTCAAGACACAATCTTTTAAAATAATTTAGTTACTAAAAATCTTTTAAAATCATTTTAAAGATAATTCAAGATATAAACAACAAGAATAGGTCTCTTTTTTGTTATGCTAAAGATGGACACATGATAGTAAAAGCTTCAAAGACTATTTTCTTGTTCTACAAATATTCATGTGAAATACTACACACAAAAAAAACTATGTGAGTGAATAGGAATATGTCGATACACTCCCTGAGGCACTTATGAATGTGTGCGGGACAGGTGTTTACATGCATGTCTATATTTGGTATATTTGTATGTAATTGTATATGAGTGCAAATGTATGTTTCATTGCATTTTGAATTGACACATCTGGTCTCATTACAAACTGAAGTATCCTAAACATTCATTCAATATCATTATGGACAGCATACACAGAAATGGGCCTGTGAAATAGAGGGATGAGAGAGGATATCCTGAGTACTACATATCACAAAGAAGTGACTTTTACTTAATTATGTTTCTAAAGATGAAATATACAATGCAGATACATGTTTTTACAACATTTTTAAATGAATTTACAAGCAGCTACAATGCAGAGAAGCTGCAGCCTACTTTATTAAAAAATACTTATATAACAATGTCATACATCTGTCTGCTCTGCAACATTTTTAGTAAAGACTTACCTGCGAGGTGTATGAAACTCGAGGAAAGTTGTGCTGAAAACAGTCAGATTAAAAAGAAAGGTGTCAGGTTTATAAACCAATTATTAACCGAATTATGCAGCAACGTAATTGATAACAACCTTTGACTTGAAACTCCATTGTCAGGATGCCTCCATTTGGATCAAGTTCAACTTCAGTTCTTCTTGATGAACATGGAGTCTTGAATAGAGTAAAGAGGAGTCTCAGTGGTGGTCAGTAATCTATTTGAAACTGTTAAATCTTTATATTGTTATTCTTACACTCACTGGCTGGCAGAACAGCTTTTCCCCATCACACACTTGGACCTCACAATGGAGCCACACAGTGGACACTTTCTCTAACCGCTGGAACATGGACCGACTGTCTTTGGCATTTTCAAATATGTTGACAGTGCTGTCTAAAGAGCAACTGTGAACCAGAAACACACAGAGACCAGATGAGCAGTATTGAATCACACAAACAAACACATTCTGGACTAATTTGTTCGAATCGACAACTGTTTTTCTATAGAGCTGGAAAAATGAAATCTTACCTGTTCAGAATTAAAGTCAACCTTTTCCTGTCTGTTGAATAAGGTGTAGGTGTTGCCCAGCAATTTGTTATTACTTCTTTGAACCTGTTAACATTAAGGAGTGAGTTTATTATATTTATTTTAATCTGTGTATTTGATGAGATTTAGGTTCCTTTCTTTTAAATGGCTCACATACGGTGCATCTTTTGCGTACAGGAACTTTGAGTTCTTCAAACCACAAAGATTAATCTAAAGTTAGTTGCAGCTTCATTCTGAGATATTATACACTACCAGTCAATGGTTTGAACACACTTTCTCATTCTATTTTCCACATTTTTGAAATTAGAAAGGTCATTAACGCTGTGAAACAGCACAAATCAAATCAAAACTATTTTATAAGTTAGCTTCTTCATTGATCTCTTCAACAAACAATTATGAGGAAAGCTTATAAAAAACTTGCGGCCTGCCCGTCTTATCAATTTCGAGGGGGGGCACGGCACCTGCACGTGACCCAAATGAAACCCCAGATACTGTACCTCAACCCATACAATTGCACACTTCTTAGGGTTTGCAGTGAGTCCCGCCCGTTGCAGCGACCTCAGAACCATCCCCAGATGGTATGTGGAGTCTGAGTCGGTGGTCCATAAGGTGCTGAAATGTACTGGGACCACAAACAAAAGGAACGGAAGGATCACAAATTTATGTAAGCCAAACAGTGTGGAGAAGGCAGCTTTCACATGGGACATTGGTGTTAAGGGGCTCTGCCAAATACCCTTTGTTAAATCCAGTGTTGAAAAAAACACAATACACATCGTTTCAAAGCAGCTTTACAGAAAATCATGTTGTAATATCTGCAATGTCTTCGATGTCCAAACAGGAAAAAAACAAACCAGCCTCTACAAATGATAGAGATGAAAGAGAAAAGAGCACCCCAGCACACCCCAGTCATGACGAAAAAGACAGAAATGGCAACCCTTACTGTACCTGATATATAGACTTATGAAGTGAGCCAACTCGATTTTATATATATTATATACTCTTGGCAATTCTGAATTTTCAAAAATATTTAGGATTATTAAAAAAAGTTAAATAATAAAATGTTAAAACACAATCTTTTAAAATAATTTAGTTACTAAAAATCTTTTAAAATATTTGTACAGATAATTCAAGATATAAACAACAAGAAAAGGTCACCTTTTTTGTTATGCTAAAGATGGACAAATGATAGTAAAGTTTCAAAAGACTATTTTCTTGTTCTACCAATATTCATGTGAAATACTACACAAAAAACGATGTGAGTGAAAAACATGTACGTTTAATAGGAATAAGTTGATACACTCCCTGAGGCACTTATGGTTGTGTGCGGGACAGGTGTTTGCATGCATGTCTATATTAGGTATATATGTATGCAATTGTATACGAGTATACGACCGGGGTGCCGCGATTGGCTTTTAAGTTTACTTCAGGCCCGAGCTCCTCCCTCTCCATTACTACCATTGCCAAAGCCACGGGGACCACCTCTCTCCACGGTTTTAAGAGGTTGAGGTGGTACATTTGCCATGCTCCACCTCTATCTCTTAGTTTAAGCTCAATCGACTTCCCCAACTCGCCGTGTGACCTCAAAGGGCCCGTGCCACTTTAAAGTAATTTACAGCTTGATGTGGGTAGTAATACAAGGACTTTATCTCCCTATGTAAATTCCCGTAGCCGAGCTCCCGTTATAGAGCTGGGCCTGACGTTCCTGAACCTGTAGCAAATTCTCCTGTGATAATTGCCCCAATGTGTGGAGTTTTTCTCTCAGGTCAAGAACGTATTGAATTTCATTTTTGCGGTTGGAAGGCCCCCCCCCTCTCAATTTTCTCTCACAACATCTAAGACACCGTGAGACTGTATGCCCATGCAATAATTCAAAAGCGGGGAACCCCGTGGAGGCTTTCAGGACCTCTCAAACTGCGAATAACATGGGTTCAAGCCACTTATCCCAATTCCGATCATATTCATGCATGAACTTACAAATCATGTTTTTCAGGGTTTGATTAAACCATTCGACCAAGCTGTCCATTTGCAGGTGGTAGATGGTTGCCTGAATCGATTTAATACCCACTAATCCGTACAGCTCGCGTACTGTACATGACATAAAAGTAGTGCCTTGATCAGTGAGGATTTCTTTTGGAATCTCCACTCGGGAGATATTTCTGAAGAGTGCCTCCGCAACACTATGTGCTGAGATGTTGAAGTCACTGCTTCCCGATATTGTATTGTGTAGTCCACCAGAATATACACAAAACGATGCCCGTGTGCCGTCTGCTTTAATGGCCTGACAAATTCCAAACCAAGATCAAAGGAAACGGATGCAAAGGCGCTCTTGGATGGCTGGTGAATTCACCATCTGACATTCACGGCATGCCGCACACCATCTGCGAACATCCTCGCGAATGCCTGGCCAAGATAAATGGGCCATTAGATAGTTCAGTGTCTTTTCCTGCCCCAAGTCTCCTGCCATCAGATTATAATGGGCCGTCTGGAATAACATTTCCTGACGGTTATTCGGTATCAATAGCTGGGTTGTGTCTTCCTTTGGCTGAGCGTACTGTGTCACTCGATCATTTAAACCGGTCATTTAAAATAGAACAGATACATATCTGGCTGAACATGGTGACCATCTATCACTCTATTACTTGGTTGACTCATACTAAGAGTCTTGTGTCTGCTCCAGAGGGAAATCCCTGGTGGGAAATCCTTTAAATGCTTGGGAAGCAGAGACTTCCCCCTCCCTTACATCACCCTTATGACCCCGGCTCTGCCTCCCCAGCCAGCACATCAAAAATCCCACACCGAGATGCTCTGTTACAGGACCCATCCACACAAATTTCCCTTAATAATGTTGAAATGATGTTCCCTTAATAAAAATGCTGGCCAATTCATGCCTAAAATTAGTGGATGGGTGAGGCACGAATTATCCACAGCCTCGACACTGTGCTTTTGTCCCCGAAATTGAATCGTCACAGTCACTACAGGATAATCGTGGATATCCCATTCACACACCTTACCTTCACCTTGTGACTAGCACCCCTAACCTCATCTTGAACCAGGCATTGATGGATGGAGGTTTAGCTGCAACCCGAATTCACCCAGGCCTGGTATGTACCTCATTAATACTCACGGGTATGTGGAACATATCAGCTTGATCTGTGTTGGCCTGTGGCACATCGGGGACCCGAGCCAATGTCCCCACCTCCATCACCATGCAATGGTCCTGGAGATGGCTCTCCGCAGCTCCAACAGACCGGTCCAGGCTCCACGCTCATGCCCATGACAGCGGGTCCACCAGCCTGGGAGTGAGAGCAGAGAGGGGCAGGGGAAACCGGCGGGTAGTGCCGAGGAGTTGGTGAGGTACAGAGGTGAGGTATCCATGGCGGCGTTCTTCCTCACTTAAATCCCGGAATTCGTCACCAATGTAAAATGTCTCTTCTTAATGGAAAGGAGAAAGTGGGAGATGGTGAGATCCAACTCAAAAAGGTACTTTTTATTTTCACAATCACAAACTGGCTTTTCAGCACAATCTAAACAACAGCACAGTCTCAGTGTGTGCGTGGCAGCTCTCTCCCCTCACTGGCGTCCAGCTTGCTCTTAAAATCAGTCTCCACTCTCACTGCAATGACAAACAGCTGTTAGAGACAATCATTGCCAGGTGATGATCCTTACCATTCACATCTCCTGTATATATATATATAGTTTTCAAGTAAAAACAGCTTAACATCCTTGAAACAATATTTTATTTAAAAAAAATAATAATTTTATTGAGAAGGAACATTTCTTAAGATATTAAGAGAATTTCAGAGAACAAATTGAATAAAATGTATTGTCCTTACCTTATTGGCAATAGTTTTTTTTCTTGTTTTAAGCATAAATCTAATTGAAAATTTAGTAAGGTTTATGCTTAAGTTATAAAAACTTGTTGTACCCCCTAATATATAGTGAAAGGGGAAAAATAATAAAGATAGTCTTTTTATTTTATGCAGTTTTGCTTGTCATGTAAATGTATCTTGTTTTATGGATGTTTAGATATATTTTGGCAGAAAACAAGATAAAAGTACTGCTTAAGAAAAAAAATTTGCACTGTGGGATGAGAAAATTGTCAACCTATAAAATGTGCTTCGTGTGGTAACAACTTATCTGCTTTTATTCAGGTCAAAATTTGTATTTAACATATCTAAATCAACCTGAAAACATTACTCAAAACTAACTTAATTTACATCCGATAAAAGTAGCTTCCTAAGGTAACAACTGCAGGTTTTTACAGAGTATTAATTCACAGTTTTATCCAAAGTGACTGTGCAGCGTACATTATGCTATGCAATGATGGCATTGGGAAAAAATGATACCATCACATAATCTGAAAAAGATGACAAATTGGACTGTGTTAGGATTATATTGCTGATTAAACCATGCCAAAACCAAATGCACGGCCCTTTGATCAACAAACGTTTGAAATATTTCACATTTACCAGCTTTTTGAGGGGCACAGGCCAATGTCATAGGGAAGAAAATGAGGATAACACCAACAGCTGCCATTTCATTTCACTGAACAAAGAGAATTATGTTGGAATTGCATTTAAATGTTTAAACGTGTACTTAACAAGGCAGTCAAAGTATCTGCATGTATTACAGATCTTATACATGATAAGTTTATTTATATATAAATTACTGTCTTTGTAATGATGATTTTTTTCTAAGACAAATCACACTTTGCATAAACAAGCACCACGGTTTTTTAATTCTAATTAACGTTCGTACAATACAGTACTGATGCGGGATCCTGAAGATATGTTTGGCTCAGGTCTCTAGCAGAAGGTTTGCATGGTTCCTCTGTGGCTCTTCCGCAGGTAAATTATGTTAAATACTAAGAGCAGAGTTAAAGTCAGCACAAGAGCTGCTTTATAGGTCCACAGGTAGGCACAAACCCCCCTCGCTTCTTTGATCAGCCAGTCTGGTGAGGCCTTTTGGTCTTGGCATTGTGAAGGAGAGCACAATAGCTCTCTGTGCTTGCCAGATATTTACTTTTAAATGACAACCTCTCAAGAGAAAAACATTTCCTCAGCTTTAAACCAACAACATAGACATTTCTTCCACTATGATTTATTTTCACACAGTAAAAACACATGAAAAACCAACTAGCCAATGTCTCAGTCCTTGACATGCTTGTGTGATGGTAACTCAGTGGCAGAGGTTAAGGTCTCATTCCTAGCTACAAAACTTGGATTCTACTCAGAGTTCTTAGAAATTAGGATCTTTTTGGGCAGTTTGAAAATGGCCTTCCAAAATTAAAATCATACCAGGTTATGTAATACCTTGCTGGTGCTGCCTCTGCAGCAGCACAGTGTCAAAAAGGCCAGTCCCATTCAGCTTAGCCAAAACAGATGCAAGTGCTATAACTACAAGTAGGTTGGCTGTACACCGTCTTTTTAAAGCAAAGGGCTGTACTGGGTGATATTAAGATTTCTTATCAGGGAAGTCCTTTCGCAGATGCTTTCCATTTCTGTAGTTTACAGTCTCTTAAAGGAATTGTTCTGATTCAAAAGAGCTAATCGGTAACCGCTACTTCTCTCATGAACTCCCATGAATGTGTCTAGGAGATTCAGAGCGGATGTCAAAATTTTCATTGTATAATTTTATTGTGCTTTTGTGCCATTTAAAGCTTGAAAGCCTCAGTACACATTCAATGTTATTGCATGAAATAGAGTAACCAGTACAATTCTTCAAACAGCTGCCATGATGAACTAATCATGAAAAAGCTATCTTCGCCATATCACTGCTCACCGCTACTGGGCAGGGCTATGGAAATTATAAGGTAAAGTAGGCCTTGATGTGTTGCTGTGGAGGCTGTCAGATGCAAATGTCTAGGAGTAGACATGAGTCGTTTTGGCACCTTGGTTTCAACAAATGCACTTTTTGTAAGTGGGGAAGTAGTTGAGTTGTGAAACTTAGATTGTTTTTATAGTACAATGACTTCTTATGTGTCAAAATATCAAGGAATATTGTAATCTTCATGTCATGACCTCTTTAAGAGATACTTTATGGAATGGACAGCCCCCCCAACCCATATCAAGACGTTAAAATGCCATGGTCAGGAAATAAGTGCTTTCCGGAACTTTCAGACTGATAAGGATTCTCAGTGGCAAAAACCCCTAGATCTAACATATACCAATGTCATCATCCATGAAATGACACTTGGTCACAAATCCAAAAACATCACACTGGGGAGCAAGTGCACAAAGAGTCTTTTGGATTTCCCTGCTCAAACATCCGAAAGGGACTATAAAGACGGGCCCTGTATAGATCATGATGGGCCCCTGCAGAAGACTGAAGACAAGGACACAATATCTGATAGGACAAGGATGTGCCATTCACAGAGATAGTTTTTCAAGCCTCAAAGGAAAGCAGGGCACTTAGAGAAGCAACATTTATCCTCAGACAGTGTGTCTCCTCAAATTTAAAGACAGGGGAGTATCCCTATTAAGTCATTATTCACGTGTATAAATCATGAATACAAGAGGTCAGCAGGTTCTTTTTGGTCACACTAATGTCAATAAGTTTAACACAATTAAAACATAATCTTCTCGATGTGGAAATTAAGCCAGTGCAGACAGACGTGCTCCAAACCCCATGTGGCTCTGTGTTTATTTGTGGAGAACATAACTGACACATTGTTGGTTATGATGGGAAGTGAAAACCCGCTGCTAATCAGAGTCATGACATAAACCAGTTTATATTCAGTTAATATAAATAGACAGTATTTTTATTCAATATTATGACAATTTTTTCTAGCCATAGAATAGTCTTGAATAGTGAATACCTGTAGTCTAATCTGAAAAAGTATTTTAGGCCTTAATTATAAACCAAGTAATTCATCTAAAATTCACATGAAAGAAAATACAAATGTCCTGACCATATATATTTTGGACAGTACATAGCCTAGAGGTTTTGTATTTTTTAAAACAGAAACATTTTAAATTGCAGAAAAAAACACAGTGTAAGCACCAAAAATCTATTCTAAATATTTTTTAAATATACATTATATATTTAAATATAATAATAATTTGTAAATGTTGAATTAAATACTGTATATACAGTATATTTCCCTATAGGACAGGTAATTTTACACATAGGGAGGGCATAGCTTTTTTATTAAGATCAAAAGATATTAGCCAAAATTAGCTTACAATGTCTAATGTAAAATAATGAGGTGCAGATAGCCCCGGCACAGATATCCCATGTGATTAAAATGATAGAGCAGCAAAGGCAACTTTCACTTGCGCTCATTATCATGAGAATGGAAGAGACTCTACATCAGAGTGCAATGCCTGAAAGAAAACTCTGGCAGATGCAAATCTACTCCTAGGCCTGGAGCCCAGAGACAGCTAGCATTACAGCTGACTATGAAGAGCCCTCCAGGTGTTCAAATAGTTCAGGTGTTGTGAGACTTCAGTATGTTATGCAATACCAGGTGTTCATGTTGCATCAGAATGCAAACACAAAGAAACAATGTTAAATCTTTGTGCTAAACTAAAATTCGTTCTTTCGCCCACCTTGCATCTATTTTTCTCCCTTGCTCTTTTTAGCTTTGATTCATTGTGAGGCTTGCAACTAGGACATACAGGACATACAGCTGCAAACCATGCATCCATGACGGCTTTTCATCATGTCCTATTTATTAACACAGATTAATTTAGCCCTATTTTCAAAGTTAAAATTTCTCTCAGGCAAGCCATAGAGCTGTGGTTCTCAACTGATGGGTCGAGACACAACATTGGATCGCAGGTCTATTCTGATTGGGTTGCAATGTAACAATGCTAAATACAAATAAAGAAATGTAACTAATATTTAATACAGTATAATGAGAACGGTTAAAAGTATCAAAAAGGCTTATCAACTTATAGAGGAGAAAATGCTTCACATATTCTGTGTGTTCCCTCAACTCTTCAGTGTTTCTGTCACTTGGTTGAAGGTAGCCAGATTAGGAAGATGCTAACATGGACAGTTTGTGTGACATGCCCTCACCCATTAAAGAAAACATGAACAATTAAACAGTGCTTAACTTAATAGGAATTCACTTGCAACAAGGATGTGAAAAAGTACATTTCTTTGTTTCATTTTTTAACAACATTTGTTTACTATTGTCCAAAAAACTAATTGAGAAACCCAAACCCAGAGAACTACTGCCATATAATTAAACCTAACTACTGTATTGCAGAGAAATTCTTGTTTGCATAACACAAAAGCATTTTTGTGGTTAACATGTTTAGGCCTCATAGCACTCTTAAATGGAAGCGTGCAATAGAAGAAAAAAAACTTCAGAAAGACTGGAAAAGCAATTGCTGTTATCAAGCCCTGAAATTTGCTATGCTTGGTTTTGCAAATAAACTGCCACAGCTCCCCAATACAAGACTGTTGAGAAAGGGCAATGCAACTTCAACTGTGCTCACTTTGAACACTGAGGCCAGTTGCCAGTTTACATGATGCTATTTATCAGTGACTGTCCTCCAATATAGTTATCTCATAAAATGTAGCTGTTGACACCACAGTTATATAGCCCATTTACAACAAGAAGAAAATGTAAGCAATGCTTGCCCATGCAAAACTCAACGGCTCAATGTTAGGGTGTTGGATGGTTGCTGGTTGCTTATTGAAATGATGATGGTCTGGCAAGTAGGATTTTAGAACCCAAATGCTGCAATGCAGAACGTTTATAAAGTTAAATGAAAACCAAAAACCATAAAAGGAAAAACGAACAAGAACTGAGCAAAACAAGGATGAAGTAAAACAAGCAAGAACTCACCAAACAATAATGACATGAAATTATGCAAGACAAACAACAGGTAATACATATGGGCTATATATACACATAACTAAATAATTAACTAGACACACCTGTGCAACAGACAAGAACAGGAAAAAAAAACTATCAAAATAAGAGTTCACACAAAACACCATATATGTTACAGAACCCCCCTCTTAAAGGCGACTCCTGACACCCAAACAAAGGAAACAGGAATAGTTCAGATGGGCAAAAAGGAGAGCATGGGGGAGCTGATAGTGTGGGCTGAGACCACGAGGAACCAGGAGGCATCAGGGGGTGACTAAGACACCAGGAAGGAACTGACAGGTGACCAGGAGACCAGGGTAGAACCGACAGGTGACCAGGGAATCTCGGGGGATCCGACAGATGGCCAAAGAACCAGGGCGGATCAGGCGAGGCTAGGAGACCAATGGTGATCAGGCATGGCAGCAGGTGACCACCTGGAATCCGCCGGATGATCAGGAGACCAGGGCGTGTCTGGTGGAGGGCCCGGAGATCAGCATGGACAAGGAGACCAGGGCGGAGCAGGCAGGAGGGCCCAGAGACCGGCGTGAACCAGGCAACAAGGGTGGAGCAGGCGGAGGGCCCAGAGACCGGCAAGGACCAGGAGACCAGAGCGGATCCAGCTGGACAGCCAGGGTGAACCAGGGGCAGACCAGGGCGGAGCCATAGGGGACTCGGAGGGTGGAGCCACAGGGGACTCGGAGGGCAGAGCCACAGGGGACTCAGAGGGCGAGGCACTAAGGGATTTAGAGACTAAGACACAATGGGACTCAGAAGTCAGAGCAGCTGGCAAAGCAGAGTGAATGGCACTAAGGTTCTCAGTGGTCAGGGCAGCTGGGGACTCAGTGGTCAGGGGAACTGGGAACTCAGAGGGCTTAGAGGCCCTATAGAGCAAGTTGCTATGGAACTCGGGGAGCAAGGCAATAGAGAGCAAGTTGCTTGTGTTCTCAGAGGGGAAGGCGTTAGAGAGCAAGGCACTAGAGGACTCAGAGTACAATGTACTAGGGAGCTCAGCAAGTAAAGCACTAGGAGACTCAAGGCAAATAGTTGCTGGAGACGCAGAGTCTGGGGTGGGCGAGACCGCAGGAGGCGGAGACTGACGGGTGAACCTCTGGAGCATGGTCAGGGAAGCCGGGGACGCTGGCTCGTGGTCTCTGGCAGGCATGGACGCTGGCCTGAGGTCCGTGGCAGGCGTGGACGCTGGCTTGTGGTCCGTGGCAGGAGTGGACGCTGGCCTGAGGTCCGTGGCAGGTGTGGTTGCTGGCTTGTGGTCCGTGGCAGGCATGGACGCTGGCTCGTGGTCCGTGGCAGGTGTGGATGCTGGCTCGTGGTCCGTGGCAAGCATGGTCAGAGTAAATGCAGATTCAGATGGTGTGGTACTCTGGATTACCAAGGTTTGGACCACCGAGGATGAGACCAAAGAGGCTGGTACCATCGAGGTTGCGACCACCATCTCAAGAGCGAGAGAGCACTCCTTAGATGATAATCTGCCAGAACAGTTTTAGCAACAAACTAAATGAAATATTATCACAGTCCAATGGCACCAGCTCTTTAACAGTCCTATTCAACCCTAACCAAAACATAGTCCTCAGTGCTCTCTCCTCCACACCAGTGCAAGAGGCCAGCCTCCAAAATGTTAAACTGTAATCCACCACCGTTATTGATCCTTGGTCAAAAGATTTGCTCTGCTGGGTTCATTTTTGGGTCTTATATTCTGTAATTATTATGGTTTGGCAAGTAGGATTTTAGAACCCAAATGCTGAATTATTAAGTTCAATGAAAACCCAAAAAATAAAGGGCAAAACGAACGAGAACTATTATAGCAGTAATCCTAATTTATGCACCAAAATTTTAATTCATACTGTAGGCTTAGGGGTTTGTTCATAGTTGGAGCAATGGAAAAAGTAAACAGTAAAACATACATTAAATAGTGGCATTGGTGATGTCTAACTAGTACAGCTCACATACAGCAATACAATGATGGTCAACCAGGTGTGCTAAATGCAATAGAGTGAATCTAGGTTATTTGGTGTCAGAGAAAATGTAGCATGTACACACGTACACCTGTGAATGTGCACACAACTGGACGTTTTACAGGTACATAACACTTGTGTAAGTTGAATAAGAAAGAATTCGAACATAGGCTGCTTGTTGTTATGTCTAATAAGCCCTTGAAGCTAAAAGCTCTCCTCCAAAGAATATTAAATGAGGATGAATGTTGGAAAAAACACCAGCATAATTTAAGAAGTACGTGTCCAGAATACATATGCAAATGTTCTTGTTTCTTACTGAATATACAATCAGACCCAGCAGGATGTCGGCTTAATGGGCAAGACTTAAAAAGACTACTTGGAGGCCTCAATTCTGCAACTAGATTGGTAAGGAGTACAACATTTATTTCACACAAATAGTCTTCTTTAGAAGTTCTACCACTGAGCTTACACTTTATCTGATTATCAAGCATATTTAATGTTTAATTCAGTGTACCAGAATCATCTGCTAGGAGATCAAGAAAAGTCACATTTAAAATAAGTCCTGCATGCTTGCAAACATACTAAATTGCCCTTTATAGGGGAGTGATAGCGTTAAAATTGTACAACAGGATAAGATAGCAGAATAAATGTTCTCTGTTAACTGATTAAAAAGACTATGAAATTAATGTATACTGGCTCCAAAAATCAACTAAATAAATATACCGGTTCGGTACATATCCTCCTGAGACCTAGCAAATCATTTTAGTCCACAGAAATAGATGTAGATCTCTGAGATGAACATTCTCTCATCATTTACTCACTCTCATGCCATACCAGATGTGTATGACTTCCTTTCTTCTGCAGGAAAAGAAGATTTTTAGAACAAAATCTCAGCTCTGTAGGTCCATTCAATATAAGTGAATGGGTGCAAAAATGTTGAAGCCCCAAAAGCACATAAAGGCAGAATAAAAGTAATCTATACGACTCCAGTAGTTAAATCTATATCTTCAGAAGTGATATGATTGGTGTGGGTAAAAACAGATAAATATTTAAGCCCTTTTGAAAGGTATTGTTCACAAAAAAATTATTTATTCACCCTCATGCCATCCATGTAAATTACTTTCTTTGCTCTGGAGAACACAAATGAAGATTTGTATAAGAATATCTCCGCTCAGTCCATACAATGGCAGTGAATGGTGACCAAAACATTTAAGCTCCAAAAAGCACATAAAGAGAGCATAAAAGAAATTCATATGACTCCAGTGGTTTAATCCATGTCTTTTGAAGAGATGTGATAGCTGTGGGTGAGAAACAGATCAATATTTATGTCCTTTTTTACTATAAATCTCGATTTTACTTCCACGTTCTTCTTCTTTTGTTTTTGCATTCTTCGTGCATATCGCCACCTACTGGGCAAGGAGGAGAATTTATGGTAAACTAAGACTACAATATTGATCTGTTTCTCACAATCCATTTGAATTGTATGGATCTAAAAATCTAAGTTTGTGTGTTCCGCAGAAGAAATAAAGTCATTCACATACACTAGAGTGAGTAAATGAGAGAATTTTCATTTTTGGGTGAACTATCCCTTTAACTATCAATCTCCACTTTCACTTTAACTTTTTTGTGTGATTTGCATTCTTCAAGCATATCGCCACCTACTGTGCAGAGAGAATACAGTTAAAAAAAAAGTTCTTAAATATTTATGTGTTTTTCACCCATACCCAGGGCGGGACTGGCAATCTGGCATTCCGGGGCATTTTCCCGGTGGGCCGACACACTTTGGGGCCGATCATGGGCAGACTGGCCAGTGGGAGAACCGAGCAGGCTGGTGGTGCCATTGAAATGCAATGCCTGCGAAATGTGCCGAACGGGCCACGATAAGCAAAAATGAGCTGCCACGTTATGCAGAACGGACCACAAAACAGCGCCGCGATATGCAGAAAAGGATAGTGAACCGAACCCCGCCCCAATCAACAACTTTTGAGCCAGTTGCCATGTAAAATCCCGGGCTGATTTCTCTTCCCAGTCCAGTCCAGCCCTGCCCATACCTATCAAATCACTTCTGAAGATACAGATTAAACCACTGGAGTCTTATGGATTAATGCTGCCTTTATGTGCATTTTGGAACTTCAAAAGTTTGGTACCAAATCACTTACATTGTGAGGACCTACAGAGCTAAAATTTCTTTTAAAAATCTGTGTTCAGCAATAGAAAGAGTCACACACATCTGGGATGCATGATCGTAAATGTTGAGAAATGGTTCATATTTTGGTGAACTATCCCACTAAAGAGGACAATAATATACACATAGCCTATTTGAATTTTTTTTAAAAGCTATTTGTGTTATTACGCACCAAATAGTAACGATAACATGGTCTCAGCTTATTTTACACACATATAACAAAGACCCCTTGAGGCTCTATCTACTAACACTGCAATGACAGCATAGGGCAGACAGCATAAACCCAGCTGTCAGGCGTCTCTTCGCCTTCTCTGTGTAGTCCGTGGCTAACAACTGCAGTGCAGCCTGTAGGTTGTGTAGTCGGCTGTTTTAAGGACGAGAGCAGGTTTACAGTACGCAAAAGAGGCTATTTCAAATGTGATGGCGCATCAAAGGCATTTTCACCAGGTAAAATCTTTTTCTTTGCATACCACGCTTTCTCTTCTGACTTCGTTCAGTTTGAAACACAATAGGGTGGGCGCGCGCTTGATTTAGCAAGCTAGCACGAAGGGATTGCTCAGTGAATATACTGTGAAACCATGGGACTTTTAATCCAAGTTAAAGGACACTGTATGATTTTGAATGGACCTTCCCTTCCGTGCCGTTTTTTTTTTTTTTTAAATAAATTCCAGATTAAGCACAAACATCACCGGGAGTTGGTGTTTATAACACACACAGTTGATAGTTGCACTACATGTGTGCTTTCAGTACGAAATGGCCTAACAATGCGTGCAGCTCAAGAACTAAAAAGACCAATCTTCGAAGCTTGTGGGACCGCAGCGTGGTTGAGGTGTTAAAGGCTCGTAACAGTCAGACTAGCATATAGCTAGCGCGAGGACATAACTGTAAATCGTAGCGCGAGCTTTTGACAGCTCGTTTCAAACGGCGCGAGCGGATTCAAATTGTTCAGTTGAAAAGTGAACGTTAGCTAACGCAGGACGGTGATTATCACGAAACCTGTCAAAAATATCCTAATTCTATTTTACACAAAAATCAGAGAAACAAATTTTCTCTGATTTACGCTACTTTTTAGGGCCATAAAGATTTTTTTACATTGTGACATTTTCATAACGGTTACGCACGTTGTACCTCACAATATTCATTAGCGCAATGCGAAAGAAAATGATTATTTTTACATTCTCTGTAGCGCAAATTAATATATATAGTTCTCAGTTAATTTGGACTGCCTTTTATTTTAACTGCTTTTAAAAAAATATTTTTTCTATAATACAGTAAAATAATGCTAATGGCAATATTCAATGAAAACAATGAGAAGTTTTAATGCATATTTACTGTGAATCAAAGAGAATTTGGTGTAAATTAAAATGCACTGAAGTGTCCTGAAAATAATGTCACGATGCAAAAAATCTTAAAGGGATAGTTCACCCAAAAATGAAAATTCTCTCACCAGTTACTTAACCTCATGCCATCCCAGATGTCTGACTTTCTTTCTTCTGCTGAACACAAATGAAGATTTTTAGAAGAATTTATCAGCTCTGTAGTTCTGAAGCAAGACAATCAGTACCAACATTCTGAAGCTCCAAAAAGCACTTAAATGCAGCATAAAAGTAATCCATATGACTCCAGTGTTTTATTCCATGTCTTCTGAAGTGTTCTGATAGGTGTGGATAAAAAAAAAATCGGATCAATATTTAAGTACTCTTTTACTATATATTCTCCTCCCTGCCCAGTAGGTGGTGATATGCACAGAGTGAAAGTGGAGTTTAGAGTAAAAAAACATTGATATTTTTCTCACCCACATTTATCCTATCGCTTCTGAAGACACCGATTATAAAATGTTGTCATATGGATTACTTTTATGCTGCTTTTGCATTGTATGGGCTAGGGCTGGGACAACGATGACGTCGACGCAAAAAATACGTTGACGCAAAATATGCGCATTGATTTGTCGGACCCAAAACAAAGATGGCGGCGCAGGCGAGTAGTAGCAACACGAGTGTACTACTATTGTACTACTACAATCAGAAGTGCAAGGCGGCATGCACTCGTTCCTCTAAAGTATGGGAATTCTTTAATTTAAAAGGAATCAATTTCGTGATATGTCGTCTTTGCAAAATGGAGATGGCCTTCCATTCTAGCACCACGGCAATGCACCAGCATCTGAAGAGGAGCCACCCGGGAGCAGTTGCAGATGACAGAGCACCGTAAGTTTTTTTTTCAACTCCCCACTTTGCACTTGATGTTGGAGTAGGCTATAATACGTTGTCGACACCTAAAGTTTTCGCTTATAGCTATTAATAATGCGCTTATAGCTATGAATGTCGTGAAAAATACATAGAGGACACTGACAACGGCTGACAGACAGGACCAAGCAGGTAACATTTAATAAAGTCTCAACTTTCAAATTTGGTCATTCAAAGAAAATTAAACCATAAATAGGCCTACTATTTTGTGGCTCTTTAATGTGTCGTGACAGATTGCCTCAGTTAAAGCTGCTCGTGAACCGATCATCTTTTCCTTGGTTAATTTATAGCATCAAATAGGCTAAACATGAATGTAGCCTACATCAGAAGGACTGTCGTTTTAACCGCGGAAAGATGTCAGTACAGTAGCCTACAATCAATTATTCAAATTCAAATCCACCGACATTAATCTTCTCTCTCCTGATTACTTTGTCGGACAAAAATGGCGTATTATGATTGATTGATCAGATTGCCAGTCAATCAAACTCCCGGCAAATGTTTTTTTTTTTTTACATTTTATACTCCCCACCCCTGATGAAACCGGTATTACCGGTGTTGTCACAAGTCGATTAATCGAATCGAAAACAAATCGGTCTGAAAAAAATTAATCGTTAGATTAATCGATGCATCGGAAAAATAAATCGCTAGATTAATCGTTTAAAAAATAATCGTTTATCCCAGCCCTAGTATGGGCCAATAGAGCTGAGATCTTCTTCTAAAAATCTACACATCTGTAGATGGCATGAGGGCAAGTAAATTATGAAATATTTTTGGGGTGAACTATCCCTTTAATAGTCCTAAATGTTATCTTAATTTCTGTTAGTAAATAATCAATTTAATTTAATGATATTTTTTTATTGATTTTGGGTTAAATATGACCAGGACATTTCTGGGGGCACGTTTAGTGATAATCACTGTTATTTGTTTTTAATATATAACCTTTATATATTATGAAGTAGGGCTGTGCATTTTTCCGATTTTATTTTGAGTAATTCGAATTTGCGTTTTGACACTTTTTTTTTATTTATTTTTTTTTTTATCGAGAAACCAAGATTTTGCATTACAACATTGCAAATGCTGTCATTAGATAAGTTGTAAAACCACCAAAGTCTGAATAAGGAAGAGAAAATGAGTTCACACCACTTCCGCTCCCGATCTGATCAGCTGCACGTGTGTGGCGCGCTCCAAATGAACGCGACCGAATAACGACTCAGAGACTGGTATTAAAAATATTCCCAGTTGTACACAGTGTGATTGTAGTTCACCTTCATCCATCATGCATGTATACAGTGACTTAAGACTATAACTGGCATCGATGTGTGCATGTTGATGAACGACCTCCTTTCTTTGACCCATTAAAAAGTATCAAATAAATTGGAGAGGCTATATTTAGGATAATGAAACATCCACCGCTCCTTTTACCATAATGATTCAGATCGCAAATTAATGCTTTGTTATTTGACGTGTTTCAAGTGTAATGCATCTATTGCCAATATTTGGCAAGTGATCATTTTGACAAACTTTGCGATTTGTCTTTTTGATAAAAATATAGATTTTTTTTTTTTGCCATATCGCCCAGCCCTATTATGAAGGGTAGGCTACTTAATTTACTATTATGACTACAGGCCTTATCTTTCTCTTTACAGGTGACATTTCTTTAACTAAGTCCATAACTTCACTTGTTAACTAGTGTTGTACATTATTCAGAAACTTATTTCATATACAGAAAGCTACTTGGTGCATACTAGCCAATGTTATTAGGCTTCCCAAGTACTTGGATCAGTTGGACATTTTCTATTTGCAAAGTCATTGTTTATAAGTGTTTGATCAGAGAGGTTTTCTTAAATATCAGCAAAGGGCCAATTCAGTGACTTCAGAGTCCTTGGCTATTGTTAATTTTTGGCATCTGAGCAGGCCTTCTTTTTTGACATTCAGCCAGTCCTTCCGAAAACATGTCCCTCCTTCTCTTCACCCTCCTTTCTCATCAGTGTTCTGGTCACCCATTGGCAGAGAACACATCAGACAATGCAGGCATGGCTTCCAGAGTTCAATGTTTAGCAGTGGCGTGGTGAAGCTCTCACTGTCTTTCTCCTTCTTCCCATTCATGCTCATTCAGCATGTGCTCTGCATATTGCTTGGGGTTGTTACTCATTGTAGAGCAGATTATTCTATCTTTTTCTCCCTCGTCTGGCTTGGTTTGCTCCAGTCATTCGAAGATCCTCTCTTCATGTGACCCACATACCCTAATGAGAGCATGTGATGGAGTGATATTAATTACATTACAGTCGCCCAAGAATAATGGGTTACAGTGATTAAAGTTGGTTTGCTTACTCTTTATTTAAATACTGTTATTTTATTTTTAGGGTCATTCATTTGTTTTGAGGAACCCTAACTCTAACCTCAAAAACACAAATATTAAACTTTGGTGCATAACTTACCCCTCAGAGCCATTTGTGCTACGGATATTAATCAAGTCATCTTATTGAGGAGAGGTGTGCTATTACTTTTTCTGAGTGATCAGAGTTAAGATTTTTTTACTATTAGTGGTAAAAATCTCATAAGCTGAATTTCCAGTAGTAAGAAATCCTGAGTGGAAATGCTTGACATGCGAATAAACTCTCAACATTTGCTTAAAATTGAATGCAATAGGAGGAGGTGGAGTTTTGTCCTAGTTAAAATGCGTGTTAATGTGATGGAAACAGTTTATTCTCAAAACTATGACGTGTTTTGACCATTTGTGCACATGTTATGAGAGGGCGATAGCTTGCTGTGAGTGGCCCAATGAAAGGTCTGACCTTGGCACAAAATTCTTTGAACATAGCCCTTGACAATTGGAAGTGTTTAACCCACAGCTGGTCGTTAAAGTGGATCCTCACAATATACCACGCTAGAACAGTTTTGATGGCTGACACTCCCAGGTATGCGAAGGTTGGCTTCGTGTGGGCATCGCAGGAATTTCAGCCCACATTATATCAGATGTTACGTTTATTCTGCAGCGTCTCCTGGCAGCATTTAAAAAATTAGGTACAACTGCTCCAATCCTGCAAATAAAACTCTCCTAGAAGCAAGGAGATCATTCAGCTGCTCCATCATATAAAGGCAGGCTCCATCAAGATAACACGCATGATGTTGTCCATGGAAATGCACAAAGATTTGTATTTTTTCTTGTCAAATTTTTTAAATGCACTTAAATGCTAAAGATTTCAATGGGAGCCCAGCTATAAACTTGTATAGGAGGGACTAGGGCCTTGAGACCAGAATATTATAGAGACATTGGAATGGGCTCTTTTGATGGGCACTTGGAGTAAGTAAGCAACCCTTCAAAATACTAGGGATGGGCATGAGTACTCGGACATGGCAGTAATGATCGATCATGAAAACGATGATCGATGGTGATCATGCATGATGTGACTTTTGAATTCATTCAAAATCCAGTGACAATTACCTGACAACTAAACACAAACATGTCAAAGAGGGAGCTTATTTTTATTTTTTATTTGAGGGGTATTGATTATCAATGTACTCCTTGATTACTCAATGTAATTAGCAAACAAACTGATACGACGCTGCAATGCTATTGCTACAATAATCAAAACAAAGAGAGTGTAATTGACCGTGTTTTGAAAACCTGTCTCTATAAAACGTTTGCTAAACATGCTTTATTATCATTTAATGTAAGAACTTTGACTCGTTAATTAATATTATTTCATAAATGTGAATGATTGTCACTGACTAAACCTCCCTGCCCTGGATGATGTAACACACACCTTCCACTTGATTTCTGCTTGAGTTTCCAAGTTAGATATCTGATAAAAAGTGCCATTCCGTTGCACTTTCCTCAGTTGAAAGGTGGAAATTCAGACTCTCCGAGTGGAATGGAATGCTTCATGAATTACAGCAACAACAATACAGAGCATGGCGGCTTTCCTCACAAGAGCGAACATTTAAACACACACAGTTGCACATACACACCAGTCGAGTGTGGCAGTGCACAGCAGGCGAGTGTTTCAAACAGCTAGACAGAGCTCAGTTAAATGGAACACAAAGCAGCATCTTCAAAACTGAACAAATTCAACTTAGCACACATTAAAACGCAATGGTTATGGCATCTCCTGTTATTTTAAAATATACTGTTAAGACAGTCACTAAAAAAACTGGTGCGCACTTGCTAAGATTATTACAATAAACTGAAGGAAGAACAGACAGATGCACGTTGTTCACATTCTTTCAGAGTTGAGCAGCGAATCTTCACATAATGACAAAATATGATGCTTTATATAAATTTTTCAAGTGAAGTGGTTTTTATTGTCGTTCAACGCTATACAGTTAGTACAGTACACAGCGAAACGAGACAACGCCCCTCCAGGACCAATCAAACATTTTGTAACATACTATTTTTTAACAGCATATAATAATAAATAGACGATACACTGGAACAACAAAGATTCTATGCAGCAGCCATAGACGTTTGACAGACATGTTATTATATACAGTTATGAAAATGTAATTGCCCCTTGAGTACTCTATGAGTACTTAATTATACCGAGTACTCGAGTAGACAAAATTACCAAAATGCCCATCCCTACAGAATAACCTAGCAACTGCCCATAACACCATAGCAACCACTTAGCAACATGCTAAAACACACCTTAGCATAGTGGTTGTGAGTTTTGCTTGGGCAAGTACTATTCATATTTTCTTCAGAAAATTTTAAAATCTAGTTGCATATGTTGTACTAAAGCCTAAAGACATGCTAAATGGACCATGCATAGCAATACTGTGTAGCTGATTTGTAGCATTCTGACCCATTGTATGATAACAATAATCAGAATAAAGTCCTATCTCTGCTTGTGATGCACAAGATAATTGAGAATAACATCCCACATTCTTAGTATTGTGCTAATAACAGTACCACTGTGTGCTATTTAATGCCCTTGTGAGCTGCTGATATGGTGTTTTGAAGAAGTGCAGTCATTGATGTAATGAGAAGAACCCATAATAATACTGTGCTACTGTAAAATCTGTTGACAGCTGAGGAAGTGAAAGTCAGCACCTTTGTGCAGAGCTTGTGTTTCATTTGTTGATTGATGTGGTTCCTCTTTCTCACCTTCTCTTTGTATGACTGTTTATGACTAGCAAATGTTTTCTTAGAAACATAAACAGATATATAGATCTTATATCGATTAGGGATGGACATTTTGGTAATTTTGTCTACTCGAGAGTACTCTACTAATTATTCTAGTACTCATCGTGTACTCTAGTGGCAATGACATGTTCATAACTGTATATATAATAACATGTCTGACAAATGTCTTTGGCTGCTGCATTGGGTCTTGTTGTTCCAGTGTATCGTCTATTCATAATTATAGGCTGTTATAAAATAATCTGTTACAAAATGTACAAAAGATTGCATAATCAAAATATAATGCATCATATTTTATAATTATGTGAAGATTCGCTCCCCAAGTTATTAAAGAGAATATGCGTAACACGCATCTGTCTGTTCTTACTTCAGGTTATCATAGTAATCTTAGTAAGCATGCACCAGTTTTTATTTGTGACTGTCTGAACGGTCTATTTTGAAATCACAGTTGGCTTAACAGGAGACGCCAAGTGTGTGTGTGTGTGTGTGTGTGTGTGTGTGTGTGTGTGTGTGTGTGTGTGTGTGTGTGTGTGTGTGTGTGTGTGTGTGTGTGTGTGTGTCCAAGTGTTCTCCTGTGGGGAAAGCTGCGATGCTCCATATTGTTGTTGCTGTGATTATTCATGAAGCATTCCATTAAAATCGGAGAGTCAGAATTTCCACCATCTAACAAAAGTTAATTCAACTACTAAATAAAAAATAACATCAGTTGTGTGAACATTTCAAGTAATGTCCTATGATTATTAAAAGTTAACATATACTGTAGGTGCATGACAGCGCAACCAGACTGCTCCTGTCTGTACCTTTAACTCAGTGGTTCTCAACTGGTTTTGCTTCAGGACAGATTTTACATTGGAAATCAAGTGGCGACCCACCATAGTAAAAACATAATCTGTATTTAATGTATCCTGGGTCACATTTCCTTTTATGTTGCATAGTTTGTTCATGGTTTTCAAGTACAAGGACATGCATCAAGTGACATTATTGTCAACAACAAAAGCGACAGGACGTTTTCTCTCCCCTTTTAAAAATTGAAGAGCATGTTTACTTATATGAGCCCATTATTATTCCATTTGTTTCCTAATTTCAAACATAATTCAAACAGATCATACATATTACACAGGAGGAAGGCTCCTCATTACCATGGTTAGATCAGTGTAGCTAATCTGAAATAATTGTAATAAAATAAATTTAGTATTTATGAAAAAATAAATAGCTGGAACACATCTTGAAATTTTAACTACAACTGTTGATATAAAATGAGGTCTAAAAGATTCTACCTTTTAGATTATTTCATATGAAAATATAAAATTGTCAAAATATAACAGGTACATTTACTCTGTAAAAGAAAAATGTGAAACAATTTGAGAGGTTTGACTTGACTTCCTCCGTAACGCTTTAAACTGGAAAAGTCTCACTAGAATTGAATCTGGTCACATCAGTTTTGAGGTCTGCGATCCGCAAAATCGAGAGCAGGCCGGATGTTGCATGCGCGTGACAGAGAGCAGAGAAGATCATGATCACGAGCTGGTTCTGTTACTTTCGTGCGAAAGTGCAGATGAGAAGCCCTTAGCTGATTGCGAGAATATCATTAAATCTGCCTCGGCAGTCCTAACTAGACTATCACTTGTGCGGCCGCCGAAATATTTTCAATGGGAGAACCATGGCATTGTTCTTTCCCTGCTGTCCACGACCCAGTCAGAATAGACCTGCGCCCCACCAGTTGAGAAACACTGCGTTAACTCTCTCTCGCACACACACTCACTTATGTCAGCCACCCTCGCCTCGCTTCTCTCTGACATTTTCTACGCTGCATGTGTTGCGCAAGTTGATGATTCTGACGCAGTTGAGGAGGAAAGGAGATGCGCAGGTGAAATTCTCCGTCCATTTGCATTTTTTTCTCAATACCGTAGATAAGCAAATGTACATGGTATGATAACCCTCAATTTTCATACTGTGGTATACAGTGAAACTGGTGAACTGTGAACTGAAGATATTTGGTTTTTAAATTGTACATGCTGCACCCGTAAATTGGCGTTGTCTTTTTTCCACAATTTGTCTTCCATGAGTGTCACTTTGCAAGAGCGCAAGTACAGTTCGGTTTTGGTTTGACTACCACCCCTCCAGTTCACCTCTCCCCTCTTTCTGCCCTGGACAGCTGCTTGATTGTATCATTTATATTTTTAAAGTAGTTTTAGTGCAGACAAGAGGCTAACATGACACCAGAGAGTGGGCAATCTCATCTACAGGTCAGCAAATGAGCGAATAAGAACTAAGAGATTGCGTAGCTGCAGGTCACCCAGGACATTATGAGATATGCAGAGGTAAGAGGAGAGGCTCACACTCTCATGTGCTGTTTTGGCAAACTTGAGGTGATTAAAGTTGAAAAGGTCATGACTCACGTGCTTAGAGTTTTGACAAGATCTTTTTTAGATATTTATTTTCCAGTACAAATATTTAAGCATCCTTCATATGAGATTCTGAGAAGCAAAACTGCAAGATATTACAACATTCAGATATTAAGAGAATATATCTTGAAGTAGGGCTGGGCGATAAAAAGATATCGCTATCTATCACGATAAAGAAAATCCATGATAAGCTTTTGAGGAATATTTGATATTTACTGTGTATTGCTAAAACACAAGCAGTTCGGCTTTCTCAGGCTGCGTTTCCACTGGGGCAGACGAAATCCGCTCAAAGTGCGCTCGCAGCGCTAGGAGAGAGCTTGCTCCGCACCGCTGCCAATCCTACGATCCACCTTGCGAGCATGACGCTTGGCTTTCATAGGAATTCTTTGAAAATGCTCTCTGCTTCACTCACAACGCGCCAGTGGTAACGTAGGGTCAGACTTGCCTCTTTTTCCTGCTTGTGTGTAGACATGAAGTGCCGCATGTGTTAACATGGTTTCAAAGCACCTTTTAGACCATAACGTTTTTCCCTTCTAAATGTATCTTTATTAATCAGCATGTTACGAGCCTTTAATAATAAACTAATCATTTTCTGTTCTAATTTTGTGAAAATTAGTCTGGAATGGATAAGGAAAGACTAAAATTACTAGTTGGTAGACTAGTCTCTCACTTTAATGAAAATATACAAATGTTTTTTAAATTAAAAAAAAAAACTTTTTTCTTCTCGGGACACCCATGAACCCACCCCTGAATCTAAAGAAATATACAAAATATTTCATTTTAATGTAAAAATATTGCAACAAATACTGGACTGCTGTCAATATGCTTCAGAACAAACAGATGATCTTTTAACATTCATTTTCAATTGATAAATGGTAAAAGACTGTTAAATTGGTAAAAGATCCCGCATAGACGGGCCATCTCTGGACCCCTGTGCAGTTTGGTAGAGACTATCTTGTCTGTTTAGAATTAATTTTTTCTTCTTTTCTTCCGTCAATAAAAAAAAGTAAGTGCAACGTGTAAATGTATATTGTGATAAATATCGATATCGAACAATATGAAAATGATTATCGTGATAACAATTTTGGTAATTTTGCCCAGCCCTATCTTACAGTTTATTTAACTCATTTTGGTAAATTGTTTTCTCTTGTTTTATGCATAAATCCAACTATGTACAGTATATTTATTTAGTGGGTCATTTTGTGTAAAAAAAAAACATTACTGGTGAAAGACATACAGTACATAAATGATGATGAAAGGAAATTTTGGAAGTTAAGATTATTTGGACATCTTTAAAAGCTACTTCTGAAGTTCTACTAATACACAAAGCTCAAAAATGATGTGTACATACTGTATATAGGATAACATATTTCACAGTGTGGGCCTGGCCATGTCACTGTAATGATATATGTTTCCATAACATGCCTGACTACATATATTCAATCAAGCTCTTCTTGTTTTTTGCTGTTCTTTCTGACATTTTTCTGTCTGAAATATCTGAACACCTGAAACCACCTAAGCAGGTTTGACAAACAGTCTTATTTTATTTATTTTATTGATTGGGTGTTGCGCAACACCCAACATTCCTTTTATTCATCAGCAGCTGAGTTGGAGGTGCTTTGCCAAACAGACGGCACAATGGTCTTGCATTCTACCTTTCTGTGGAATATTTTGCCAGCTAGAGTGATCTATTGTGAAAAGCTGTAATCAGAACCCAGCCCTATGCTTTGACCTACAGCACAGAGGGTGGCAATAGACTGCCTCTAATTCTCAGTTTTTTTCTGTCCCACAGTTTAGTTATTTATGTTTGGTTTGAAGAGAGGGGATGGATGTCCGAATGGTGCTGGGCGAGCCGGATAATGTTCTCCAGGCCAATAATCCTCCCGATGCAGGAAGTGGCTATTTGAAGCATCCCAGTGAGGAGCAGGTAAGCACAGAAAACTGAAGCTAATCAATAAATGTGAAGAGAGTAATTTCCACACCGATAGTGAAACCAAACAGAATAGTAAAAATGTATGTTTTAAATGGGTATCTCTAAAAACTCCCCCGTCCTCCATTGGTTATACAAACAGATTGGCCTGCACTTAACTAGCAGGATTAGTTCAGCCATTGTTGCCATGTCATCAGGTCAAGATGCTCAAAAAGAGCAATGTTTTGGTAACACCACAGTGTTTACATTTTTCAGAGAAGTCAACCTACAAATCTCTATTGTAGTTGTTTAGATAGGTAGACCGATACACCGTATCAGTTTTACCGATTAATCTGTGCTGATAGTTGCTTTTTGGAACTATCTTTATATGCAAAAATCTATGGCAACAGATGCAGATAGGTTTTTTCATTATTTCAAAATAAGAGTCCCCGGTTGTTTCAAGCTTGTTTATTTTATTATACTTAAAAGTCATGTTATGCACTATCTTCATTTTTTTCTGGTTATGTTTGGGATTTTAGCTGAACAATAAACTACATCTGGGATTTTATTCATTTAGGACTCTTTATCATAGTAAGGAAAGAATAAGCTTTTTTTTGACATTCTATAAATACATTTGAAATGTTTTCAGCTGATTAATCTGTTATCGGCCTTTCCCACCACAAAATCCACTATGCGTCGACCTCTAGTTGTTTATCCACATTAAGTTGGGATATGACAAATTATTCACTTCATATTTAATGTCTGTCATTCACTCATATTTAATTGCACTATAACATATTTTTGGTGCAACTGTTCTAAACTATACAATTGTGAGCTTATGTGATAAATGTGTTTGTTTTAATCGGAGAACATTATCCAATCTGGTTTGGAGTTTGATTACAATACATTAGCAATGGTTGATTTAAAAAAAATCTAGTATCTTGAAGAAATAGTTTACCCCAAAATGAAAATTCTCTCATCCTTTATTCACCCTCATGCCATCCCCGATGTGTATGACTTTGTTTCTTCTGCCGAACACAAATTATGGGTACAAAAATTTTGAAGCTCCAAAAAGCGCATAAAGGCAGCGTAAAAGTTATCCATACGACTTCAGTGGTTTAATCCATGTCTCTAGAGTGATCTAATAGATTTTGGTTGAGAACAGACCAAAATTTTCACTGGACATCTTGCCATTGCCGTCTCTAGGCTTGATCATGATTTCAAGCTCGATTACACTTTCTAGTGCCTTGGTGTTAAAACATTTGGCAGAGCGCTGGATGGTGCTGTAGGAAGTGTAATCAAGCTTGAAAGCATGATCGCCAAAGAGACTTCTGATGTTTAGGTGTACATTGAAAAAGGAGTGATATTTGGGTCTTTTCTAACTCAAAACTGATTGGTTTGCTTCAGAAGACATTGAACAACTGTTTTCTGGATTAACTTTATAGGCTTTTTAGAGCACCAGTTTTGGTCACCATTTACTTGCATTGTGTGGACCTACAGAAAAATAGCTTGTGTTCTACAGAAGAAAGGAAGTCATACGCATCTCATCTGGGATGGCATGATGAGAGTAAACTAATAGAGAATTTTCTTTTATTGGTGATCTAATCCTTTAATCGCTACTTATCTAGTTTAATGGTTGCAGTAATGTCAATAATAATAGCCTGCAGTGGTGATCTCCTGTACTACATACAGTGCTTCTACCTTGCAGGACAGAAGCTCCAGCCCATCTGTCTTTCATTCTGTGACCAACACACGGAAGGAGGGTCTTTTAAATCGAAAGAGACCTTTTGTTGGAAGGTGCTGTCACTCTTGCACACCCCTGAGTCAGGTTAGCTTTGCTACTGAATGCAATGCACATTTGGTTCTCAAGAATTATCAGTGTTTTGACTGATTTACTGAAATGGTGTGTTGCAGGAAAGGCTCTTCAATCCCAGCATCCCCTCACTTGGGCTCCGTAACGTGATTTACATCAATGAAACGCACACAAGGTAAATATCAATGTCTGCTGGACTCAAGCCTGGACCACTAGACTGATTACGAGATAAATAAGACTCCCTTCATGTTGCTTAGATACCTACCTTTCAGTATTAAAATCAATAGGTTTCTGTGAGGAGTGGAAAGTCAGGAACTGAATTATTAACCTTATTTGTGAGGGGATAGTATGTGCCTACAGTATATCCGATGACAAGGACAAGACATGGTCTGAGCTGGTACTGCCAATCACAAGAGGGGGTGAACAGTGTGTAATAAAGCACAGATAATTGGTAATTTTTTTCAGTGGTTATTGAGATTAATTACATTTGCGTATGATTTAAGGATGTCAAAAGTACAGATTTTTTTGGCACCAAGTCATGTTGATGAAATTGATAAATGCCAAAGATTTAATTTAAAGGAATATTCTGGATTCAATTCAAGTTAAGCTCAATTGACAGCATTTGTAGCATAATGTTGATTGCCACAAAAATTTATTTTGACTCATCCCTTTTCTTAAAAATGTAGGCACTACAATGGAAGTGATTGGGGCCAGTTTATGGAGGGTTTAAAGGAAGAAATTTGAGGCTTATAATTTTATAAAAGCACTTACATTAATTCTTCTGGGTTTTTTTTTTTTTTTAGCTGTAAAGTTGTTTTAAATTGTCATTTTAGGGTTTGTTGACATCATCATGACAACGAAGTGGTAACATTTGCTGTAACTTTTCACAGAAAGGTTTAGTAAGCGATTTTATCACACTAAAATATTGTTTACATGCATATTGTTTCTCTTGTGGCTAAACTTCTGAAACATTTAGAATTTTAATATTTACATTTACATTTATTAATTTGGCAGATGCTTTTATCCAAAGCGACTATTTAAAAACTGGTACTCCATTCACTTCCATTGTAAGTGCCTCGATTGACTGTAACCTCGATTTTTTTTTTTTTTTTTTTTTTTTTTAAAAGGAGGGGCAAATTTAATCTATGGTTTAATTGAATTTTGTGGTAATCAATATTATGCCACAAATGCTGTCGATTGAGCTTAACTTGTATGGGAATGGTATCGCCTATTGAAATTTTGATATGATGGCAACCCATAGTGTACACACAGTGTATGTGTTTGTCAATGTTTTAATCATCAATTTGTAACTCTGTTGCACACACAGTAACTATTGTTTGTGTGCAGACACAGAGGTTGGCTAGCAAGGAGACTGAGCTATATGCTGTTTGTCTTGGAGAGGGATGTCCAGAAGGACATGTTCGCTCGCAACGTGGTGGAGAACGTGCTCAAAAACAGCAAGTAGGTACCAACAGATCATAAGTGTTTGAAGAACAGGCTGTATCTCATCAGTTGGAAAGCAACACCGCAATCTGATTCAATGTGAATATTATTGCTCTAGGGTTGAAAGCGCTATTGTGGAAGTAGCGGCAGAGGATGGTCATACAGATGACGAATCTGGAGCGGATCCCAAAGCTGCCAGTAAAGTCAGACGGAAGGCCAGAGGATTCCTACAAGAAATGGTGGCCAATATCTCACCTGCCTTTATCAGGTAGAGCTTTCAGTTACTAAAGGAATCCCAAATGATTCTTATAAACATATTATATTTTTGGGTTGCTGTTAGAAACAAATGTTCTTAAGAACCTCTCTTCTGATTTTCATTTAGATTAACAGGATGGGTATTGTTGAAACTATTTAATGGCTTCTTCTGGAGCATTCAGATTCATAAAGGTCAACTTGAGATGGTCAAGAAAGCTGCATCTGAGGTCAGACTTCTTCATGGCCTGATTCCACCTACAGTACTGTCTTATCTGCATTACAGCACATAGCAACTCCTAAAACGGCTATAGATGGATAAAACCATCAGACAACAAAGTCACTTATTGTTTGTTAACTATCTGTATTTTTAAGAGTGTCTTTGCTAATTATAGTCCTTTTTAGATTAAAAAAATAAATAATCTGATGTGTTAGTATAGTATTGCCGACATCTTACTCTGTCTTCTCTGTGCTTTAGTACAATGCTCCTCTGGTCTTCCTTCCTGTTCACAAGTCCCACATAGACTACCTGCTCATCACCTTCATCCTCTTCTGCCACAACATCAAAGCCCCTCACATCGCCGCTGGCAACAACCTCAACATCCCCATCTTAAGGTATTAAGTCCACGCCATTCATACATGTTACTTTGCATGTTATTGTGTTTTAACTGGATGAAGTGATACTTGGAATATCTGTCCTTTTGAAATACTGATACATAAATATGCCGTAGGTGTGAATCCATTGTACATTACATTCTCACTTGCTCTCTCAGCACACTGATTCGCAAACTTGGAGGATTCTTCATTCGGCGTAAACTGGATGAGACCTCTGATGGAAAGAAAGATGTATTATACAGATCGCTGTTACATGCAGTAAGTTCACAAAAGAAGTGTTTGTGTTTGAAGTTTGGAAATGCTCCTTTGAATTTCTGGGTCTTGTGGGCTTGTAGAGAAAAGAATGGCTCTTTGAACACTACCTCAATGAAGACTTTATATACAGAACATGCCCTCTGTTTCAGAGGTTTGGTTTCTCTGTTTTGATATGGAGTCGTCTATTTGTAGAGAGAATAATGGATGTAGGATATTATCTTGTGAGCAATGGGGAACTTCAACAGCTTTAATGTAGTCAGCTTGTTTAAAATGATATGGTGATTGTCATTGCAGTGACTACGAAGAGGCTGTTAGTGATGCATGTCACAGGATGCTGATGGATTACCGTACTCCTGCATTATTCATGCTGTCTCCTGTTGTGTACCACATAACCACAATAACCTGCTTTAATTACAGGGAATTTGGAGAGGAAGGGTATTGGGTCATCAGGATTGCTGTAGTTATTGTAACTATGTTGTTACAATATAGCCAGTAAATATCACATTTAAATCCTAATTTTATCATAAAAATTCAGTGTCCTTTCTAATCAAACAAAAAAGTGTCTGTGACAGTGAGATCATAAGAATGCTCATAAAAATATTCTTTGTATTTGCTATTGTGAGCCATTTTTCTTTATGTTGTCTAATTTCAGGCCTAAAAACCCAGAGGTCTAGTATTTTTGTGTTTGGCGAATGGAAACAATGAGCATGATGTCAAATGGATACTGTGAATTTAAAGTCGAAGTGCTTAATTTCTGTGCCACTAGCACCGCCTAAACACTCCTTAAAGTCTCGCCCCATTGGTTGTGCACATGTCACTATGTTGGGCTGATCTGGGCACAAAAAAGTAGTATTATACTCATACAATATTTATATTCTTGTAATCATATTACAGTTGCTGATTAACATTGAAATTAATTACTTAAAGTACATTACTTGGGTTACAAATATTTAAAAAATATATATATATAATTTGAATAATACAATTAAAATGTGTATTCATATGTACAGTATATCTGTGGCTGAAGGGTGTGAAACAATGATCAAGGAGAAACATTATTTTGAGTGGAAAAACAAACAATTGAAGTCTTTTGAAAAGTAAAAGTATTTAAAAGTAATTAGTAATGTGATTACTTTTTCGATGAAGTAATCTGATTACAACTTTAGAGAAGTAATTGGTTAGTAATTTGTAGTTGATTGCTTTTTTGTTTTGTTTTTATGTGTGTGAAATCACTTTCAAATGACTTTCTTATATTTCTCTCGACACATTAATCAGGGATTGCAAAAAGTATTTTAATATTCAAAAGATTGCACACTTCAGGTTAAGGGTCATTCTTTTATTCCACTCTCTCTCTCTCTCTCTCTCTCTCTCTCTCTCTCTCTCTCTCTCTTTCAGTACACGGAAGAATTGTTGCAGCAGCAGCAGTTTCTGGAGGTGTATTTAGAGGGCACGCGCTCTCGCAGTGGAAAGCCGTCTCCAGCACATGCGGGCATGCTGTCCATTGTGGTAGACACACTTTGTATCAGTAGCATCCCAGATGTTCTCATCGTGCCTGTTGGGATCTCATATGACCGCATTATTGAGGGAAACTACAATAGTGAACAGCTGGTAGGAACCACTGTGGCCCACTGTGGCAAATAGTGCAGATTTAAGATTGATGATTTTTGTCAAATTTAGTTTTATGTAATGAGCCTTTGCTCAATGGTTCCACTTTTCTGCTTTCTTCAGGGAAAACCTAAGAAAAATGAAAGTCTGTGGGGTGTGGTCTGCGGTGTGTTCAGAATGCTCAGGAAGAACTATGGCTGTGTTCGTGTGGATTTCACTCAGCCCTTCTCTCTTAAGGTTAGGCTCTAGATCTGCTTATTAAATCTATCTGGCTAAATTCATGGCAGATCACTCCCCTAATGTTTCAATCTTGTCTCTCTACTGCTGTAGGAATACCTGGACATGCAACGATGTCGGCATCTCCAACCCAACATCACACTGGAGCAGATCCTACTCCCTACCATCATCGCTGCACAGTATGGCCTCTGTTTGCTCTCAGCAAATCAATGCCCCATATAATCACGTGGACTGGTGTTTCTTGGTATAAAGAAGAACAGGGCTAATGGAATTATATTTTGATTATCTATTTCTGTGCAGGCCTGATCAGGCTGTGTTTAACGGAGAAGATGGAGATAATCTCAATTCTAGAGACCTTTCAGATGAGCCCTGGAGGAGGCAGGTCATTGCTAACCTGGCCAAGCACGTGCTTTTCAGTAAGAGCCATGATACAGGTCATATGACCAGTTTCTGAGAAGTTGGGCAATTTTAAGGGATCAAGGGTGGCAAAATATGCAAAATCCTATGTGATGTGGTTGAACAGATCTATAGATAGATAGATAGATAGATAGATAGATAGATAGATAGAAAAGAAAAACTGGTTGTGGCTATATTTATTGGCAGTACTGCTCATCTATACTGCCTGGAAAACTTGCTTGTATATCATGGCCTCACAGAATCACTGACACAAAGTGAAAATCTAAAAACACAGGCTCCTGTCTATTGAAAAAAGGCCACAATACCCCCTCACACCAAATAACAAGCTAGTATGATCCCACTGTAGTATGTACAGTGGGGTCAAAACACATTGAAAATCTGTGATATATTATTTATTTATTTTAGATTTATTTATGTTTAAACCTGGGATTTTGAAAAACTATATATATATATGAAAAAGTATTCTTAAAAATTATTATGTGAGATGAAGAAATAATAAGGTCATAAATTTGATTTAATTTGAAAAGTGACATTTACTCACCCTCATGCCATCCAAGATGTGTTTGATTTTCATAATTTTTAGAAGAAAATCTCAGCTCTGTAGGTCCTCACAATGCAAGTGAATGGTGACCAGAACTTTGAAGCTCCAGAAAGCACATGAAGGCAGCAAAAAATTAATCTTTCAGTGGTTAAATCTATATCTTCAGAAGTGATATGATAGGTCTGGGTGAGAAACTGACAAATATTTAAGTCCTTTTTACTATAATTTCTCCTCCCTGTCCAGTAGGTGGTGACATGCATGAAAAATACGAATCAACAAAAACAAGAAGAACTCTTGAGGCAGTTTTACATGGAATGTGGTGGCCGGCTGGCTTTGCTTGTCTTCTTGCCACCTCTCGTGTGTACAGGGGTTTTCCATTCATACGAGAAGTGGTGCAAAAACCTCCAGTAGAAGAACAATGCCCCCTACTGCTTCTGCTTAGATACGATGTCTCTGAGGCGATTACTGTAAAATACTTCATTTTTATGTAAGTGATTGCAGTTGCACATAATAATAAATGCCATAATAATAAAACATTTAATAATATAAATATTGTAATAAGATATTTTTTATATGAATGTAGACTGTCCATGACCTGTTTTTATATATCGCACAGTCATCTATCTTCCAAACATAAGCTATACATGTTTCTGTAGTCCGTTTTCACCTGGTACACAGATTCGTCCATTCACAGCTTCACATGAGGCTGTTTTCCTACTTATGCCTCCATAAACACAAAGAATCATTATGTAGGTCAGGATATTCAGCAACAGCAAGTTTATTCTTCTACATGTTGTTTTGGACTAGACAAAAGCTAAATGTAGTTTGATTGGTTGTGAATAAATTCAGCTCTGATTGGTAAATGACAAGCGGCAGCCACAGAGAGATAAAATATTTGTATCTTGTGCGGTGTGTGCCGCAAGCAGTTGTGCAAAACAAAGCAGCAGGATTCTCATGAACAAGCTTGGAAAGTGGCACCGCTTCGACTGCCGCCTCCGATTTGCCACCTGCCACCTCTCACTCATTGAAAATGTATAGGGAATGCACCGTGACCACATCCTGTGTAAAACCGCTTTTAGAAGACAAGGGTGCTTAGCTGTGCTGGTGGAAGTGGACATTTATTGTAAAAAAGGACTTAAAAATGAATCTTGTTTCTCACTCACAACTACTATATTGTTTGCAAAGACATGGATTTAACCACTGAATATGAATTACTTTTATGCTGCCTTTTTATGCTTTTCAGAGCTTAAAGTTATGGTCACCATTTACTTGCATTGTATATATTGGATTGTAAATGTTTTTCTAATAATCTTTTATGTTCCACAGAAGAAATTCAAGCACATCTGGGATTCCATAAGGGTGAATAAACAATGAGAGCACTTTCATTTTGGGGCAAACTATTCTTTTAAAACTTTTATACAAACTGTCAGTTTTCCTTGCTTTCACTGAAGCTCACAAGATGCTCATTGAAATGTTCTGATATCCTGCTGGGGAAACATGGATCATAAAGTTTTGCCCAAACTTGTGCCAGTAAAGTGCCTGCGGTCATTAAAGCAAATGGGGGACATACAAAATGGTGTGCTTGACAGTTTTTGGAGGATACTAACGTATGGTGTGGAGATGTACTTGGCCAATCACATTCATCTGTGTTTGAATTCCCCCTGGTAGTGCTGCTTTTTTGAGGACAGAAGGTCAGAGCATCTGCACACTGAGGTGAAATTGCAGGTTGCTTGTGAATGTTTAATATTGACACTTTCATGAACCATGTCATTTTGTCATTTACAGAAACTTTTAGATGGTTTTTCAAGAAACAAATAGATATAAAACAAAGAGTGTGATCGAGAAATAATTCTAAGTAAGACATCTGTAGTTTGATTTCCCTGAAAGTGTAAACTCCAAAGCAATCAAAACTAGTGTCCGACCGATAGATCGGTCGATATTAGCCTTTCACCAGTATATCCGTATCGCTGTATATGTTTACCGACATGCGCAGATAGGAAAAAAAAAAATTCTGAACATATAATGCAGAAAAAAGTGTCATAACGTAGTTTGTTCAGCAGAGCACATTCCGACTCCATTGTTTACAGAGCTGAACTGAAGGTGGGTCTGCAGACGGGGTGGAGTTCCATGGTGTCTTCTTGGTAAATTGCAAACTAGTTTGTGAAATACATACTGGAAAGTTAATAAACAATGACTTCATCATTTTATATAACTAATATAATATTAACCCTGTCTCTGACATCCATGTCACTCCTGTTTATCAAATCTGTTTGCTATGTTAACCAGCTATTTGTCAGTGCAGTCAGTAACATAGCAGATTAAAAGGTAAACATCAGAGCATCTTTTTGCAGCTCAGCAGACAACGGTGCGGTGGTGGATTGTTTCTGTTGAGTGTTGATTTCACGCTACGCTGTTACCTAGTTGGTGAGATGCAATGCTGGTCCATCTTTTGTTCTCCGTGGCAACGAGCTTATAGCTAACTAGCTAACCACATATCTACTTTCATACCTTGTCAGCGTGTAAACATATATTCACCAAACTGTTTTGTTCAGGATTCACAGTTTGGTGCTCCCTTCAACCGAACAATTCCAGTTGTTGCATTTATAAAATGTAATATTTAAAAGTCTGGTTTTCCAGACATTAAAATAGGATACGTAATAAAAGTAGATTTGATAAATAGTATATTTGCCCTGTGTAAATAATAATATATAGGAACTGTATCTAAAATAAATAAGGGGTGATAAATAAATACTAATACAACAGGCTGGAAAAACAGACATTTATTCATTTTAATATCTTATCTATATTTTGAATGTGTTGGAACTTGACAACGGGTGACGCACCCTAAAACTGCACCGTTAAATCGGTTTCATACTGAAGAGCCGCCGCTTAAGTATGTTTTTTTTCTTCTCTCTCTCGTAAATGAGTGTAAATGCCAACACCATTATATATGTCGAAAGGACTGAAGCCTGTCAACCAAAACATGAGCTCATTGATGTCATTAAATGAGTCTGCTCTTTTATTCAGTTGCTCCTGGTCGAAGGCTTCCGTAAATATTTAGTTTATACGGAGGATTACGTCCTACATAAATGTAATGGGGCAATGCTCAAATATTTAGTAGTGCATACATTTTGACTTAGTGCCCATTTATGCCACATCTAGGCTAAGTTGTAACTTATGTATAGCTGGTGCAACCGGCCCCTGATGTTTATTTAGCTATTTATTGTATTTTTATTTATTCTTTATTTTCTCAGTGTTCGTTTCTAGAATTTGTTGACAATGTATAAAAATAATGTCAAATATACTTTGATAAAAATATTTGTTTAAGAAAGCAGCCTTCTAAGTACCTTTGCATAGTCATCTTGGTGCAATCGGTGCACAATCCACATAGAAAATGTCTGTTTTCCAGCTCAATAATTAGCTATTTCGGCCACCATATCGGTAATCTGCAAATTTTCGGTCTCAAAAATCCCATATCGGTCTGGCACTAATCAAAAATTGTCTTGGTTTATTTAAGCATCTCAACCAGCCTGGCACAGCATCATTGGCTCAACCAATAACGTGAGTTTGAGGGGGATTTCTGTTTGAGAGACCAATGGCAGTGTTCTGGAAACCTGTTTGAAAACAAAAATTGGTGGCACTAGTGACTCAGACATTACAATCTTCTGCTTTAAATGAATAGTTCACTCCAAATTATAATTCTCTCATTACTCACTCTTATGGTGTGTTCACATACAATGCGAAAAATCATTTTGACCGCTAGATTATACATTTTTGTTTAAACTTGCGTTTGTGCGAGTAACACGAACCCGTGAGTATTCCCACTTCTCTTCCAAAAAAGGACAGGGGGAGGGGCTTCTACGACTTGGTTCATAGTAAAGTACAACCAATAGCTGGAATCAAGTAGACACACATATTTTCAGAATTTACCAGGTAGTCCAAGTTCCTCGCTCAATTTCCTCAAAGCGATGTCTTTTTTCATCTGGTCTCTGTACATGTATGACTTTATGTCATACAATTCCGGGTGCCCACACACCGCTACAACAATTTTTTTCATCCATTTTTCCAGATTTCTTCTGCTACTACGTCAGTGACATCCAGTCAATCTCAATGCTGATAGGCTTTCGCGACAACGCGTCATGTGGATTTTGAAGCGATTTCATGTGTTTGAGTCGCGCCATACGCTTCATCCGCACTGCCCGGCGCGCTTCGCATTGTATGTGAAAGCACCATTATGCCAACTTTCTTCTGCCGAACAAAAACAACAATTTTATTTTTTAAATGGATAAATGTTGTGTTTGTCTATACAATACAAGTCAATGGTGACCAAAACTTTCAAGCTCCAAAAAGGACATAAAGGCAGCATAATGGTCAACTGGTTTAAGCCACGTCTTCTGAAGTGATCAGTTTTGGGTGAAAATATTGGGTAAAAATATTTTTCACTAGAAATCTTGACATCTGAAGTCTTGTTGGCAAGATCATGAGTTCAAGCTTGAGTACACTTCCTGGTGCTTGACGCATGTGCAAGAGTGATTGTACAGAGACAAGAAGTGTAATCAAGCTTGAAATCATGATCACGCCAAGAAATGAATTAAACCACTCAAGTCGAATGGATTACGTTTATGCTGCCTTTTATGTCCTTTTTGGAGCTTGAAAGTTTGGACCCCAGTGGCTTTCATTGAATGAACAAACACGCATCAAATATTTAATAAGTCATACAAGCTTGAGACAACATATGGGTGAGTAAGTGATCTATTCCTTTAAGGGTCAGATAAACTGTATGGTACATCTTGCAGTTTGGTTTAGTTAAATCACTTTGCTGCAGCTCCCACTATCTGTCCATCTGATCACCATGTTTATGTGTTTTCCATAGCTGCCAGTAAGTCATCAGCAATCATGTCAACTCATATCGTGGCCTGCCTCCTCCTGTATCGACACAGGCAGGTAAGCACAGACCTCACTTCTGCTCAGCATGTACATAAATATATCTCTTCATTGACGTACAAGTATGACGTCTAGTGCCAGATCTATTGGTGCACCACTGACTTAATTTACACTGGTATTGAGAGCCATGCCAATCAGACCACCCATGACAGATATTAATAATAGCAGGTGTAAACCAAGCCACTGTGACAAACAGTTGTGATCATTACTGGACAGGGTGTGCTTCTGTCTAAATTGGTGGAGGATTTCTTCAATATGAAGGAAGAGATCTTATCACGGGACTTCGACCTGGGCTTTTCTGGGAACTCGGAAGACGTGGTCATGCATGCACTCAGCCTTTTGGGAAACTGTGTGAATGTCACCAGCACCAACAAAAACACAGAGTTCATCATCGCCCCCAGCAACACTGTGCCCGCACTCTTTGAGCTCAATTTCTACAGCAATGGCCTTTTCCACGTTTTCATTGCCGATGCAATTATAGGTAAATGCTCTTGAGACACTTGGAGTCATAGTGTAGATCTATGATCAGTTTTTGAATTGGAATGACAATTGAAAAGAATGATTATTTATCATGATAAATACAGCATTCCTTTTGTTTGTGTATTGTTGGAGTATTAAGATGAAATTAAGTGTTAATGTATGTCTGATAGCATGTAGCACACTGACCCTGTTGAGAGAGCAAGCTGCAGTAACTTCAGAGAGTGAGCAGAATTCTTCCTCGACGCTGCTCAGCCAAGAGAGACTGATCCGCAGAGCTGCAGGCCTCTCCCACTTCCTGTCCAATGAGGTGGCATTGGCACTGGTATGTCCTCTCTCCACTGCCATTTAAGCAGCAGCACTATCAAGTGGTTAAATGTGGATAGTTCAAGCAATTAAATAAATCTGACTTTTGAAATAAGGAATTTGACTTGGTGCTATTAAAATAAAAATAAAAAGTGTATAATAATGAATATAATGACATGCATTTTACATAGATTAGAATGGAATGGAATAGAATAGAATCTGGAATTCATCATCACACACCAGGGGGTGCTGTCATGTTTTTCTGTGTCTTTCAAACTGTCACCATAGAGCTGTGTCATTTAAGTTACAGGAACAGTCCCCTGGAGCAACATGAAGTTAATAGCCTTGCATAAGGTCACAATATTGAAAGTTCAGGGATCTCCCCTTGTAGGAGTATGTTCTGTGACATTGGTTAACATTCTACATCATATAACCACTTGACTAACAAACTGTATACCGTTTTGATCAGTTAGAAATTCAAAACTGTTTGATCTTGTAAAAGCGAAAGCGAGATTTCAAAATATACGTTCAGTTTTGTCAAAATGGTTTAAAAATTGTTTATGGTTTAGTAGCAAGACCGAAACCTATCTGTTGGTGCGACTTTCCAAATATTAGTACAAAGCAGAAGAATTTTCAATTAAAATAAAATATGCATTCAAGAAATTCAGAATGTAAATTATTTATTAACCCTTTCCCCGCCAAACACGGAATTTTCCGTGTTTTATGAAAAAACGCTTCCCCGCCAAACACAGAATTTTCCGGGTTTCCGTGTTTTAGGTGTTATACGGTAAGGAAGACCCCTGCGCATGTTTTGAAAGAGTACGCAACTCTTTGATCAAAGAAACAGACTGCGATCGTCTCAAACATGAAGAAGTGGAGTATGAGAAGCTCAAAATATCAGACATAAACATGCCTTTTTCTCAGCTTTTTGTCTGAAATGTTGTTTTTTGACAAAACCTACCTCTGTTCAAGTCGCAATAAAAAAAGAACAAATGAAGATAAAATAAAATCGGTTTTTTTTGCCTAAAAGCAGAGGCCCAGATCTTTATTTTGATATATAGCATCTTCATATATTCATGGAAGAAAATATTCTGCAGGCCATTAAAATTTAGCGAAAATCGTCCAAAACCCTGGCGGTGGCTGGCAACTTTTTTTAAAAAACGCTGGCGGGGAAAGAGTTAAAGGGGATTCTTTTGTCTTTACATTCTATAGCCGTGTCAGACTTTGTATCAGGTCTTCCATGATGCCATCACCAGATTAATCGAATATGGCGTGCTGATTGTGGCTGAGGTGAGCTGTCAACTCTGATTTTAAATATCTAGTTGCATGTTTCTGTTGCATCTAAAAAATGTTAAGAAAATTTACCTTCAGAGTTAGTGTTGCCATTTACTTAATCTGATTGATTTTAGGTAGATTCCTGTTTGTATACTGTATGAATGTGATTTTCACTTTATTATTGACTTTCTGAAACTGAGTGATTGTATAGATACCAGCAAGGTTTCTGTGGTTGGACAACTAATATAACTAAATAATATCTATGCGTAATTCAAAATATTTAATTGAAATGTACTCATCTTATATTCAGTATTTCTGTTGACCTGAAAAACTGTTCTTAAATTAATAGTTTTGTTCCTGTGCTTTATAGGATGACCAGGAGGAGTTAAGTCCATCTGAGGAACCTTGGCCCAAAAAGTTTCCTGAGGCTCTTTCCTGGCGAAGCGATGAGGAGGATGAAGACAGTGATTTTGGAGATGAACAGAGAGACCGGTATATAAAGGTGGGTCATACAATGTATCATGTTGTATGGGTCAAAACAATTTATAGGACTCATTATTGCAAATAATGAAGTCATGCATGCCCAAAGTGAGATAAGCATAACACCTAGAATAAGAGAGAAAGAAATGAAAGACAGTTAATATGATGCTTAACAGGTTCATATTTTTGGGTACAATAACATTATGATACAGTGCAACAATCAATGAAAAGTTCATGTTGATTTTAAAGGAATAGTTCACCCAAAAATGAAAGTTCTCTTATCATTTTCTCACCCTCATGCCATCCCAGTTGGGTATGACTTTTTCTTTTGCTGAACACAAATGAAGATTTAAAAAAGAAAAAGTATCTCAGCTCTGTAAGTCCATACAATGTAAGTGAATATTGAAGTGTAGTCAAGCTTTAAATCATGATCGTTCTTAGAGAATGCAATGGCAAGATATACAGTGCCAATGAGTTACATTTTGCTCTGTTCTCACCCAAAATTGATTGGATCACTTTAGAAGACATGGATTACAATTCTGGAGTTGCATGGATTACTTTTATGCTGCATTTTGTGTGCTTTTTGGAGCTTTGCAGTTTTGGTTACCATTCGCTTAGACCTACAGAGCTGAAATATTCTTCTAAAAATCTTCATTTGTGTTCAGCAGAAGAAAGAAAGTCATATACATCTGGGATGGCATGAAGGTGAGTAAATGATCATTTATTTATTTTGGGTTGAACAATTCCCTTAAGGCAAGTCGGTTCACTCTGTAATACTCCCAGGAAGCTATTTCATATTTGGGTAATTGGCATACAAGTACAGCTCTTGTTTACTTGAATAGGGAAAGAGCGACATTGCCTAAACTTTTTGTCAAAATTATGTTTTCTATGTGTAAATAATAAAATAAAATACAAATCTGACATTAATGACATCATAAATGTTACTACTTAAACTCAAATCATGTAAAAAATACTATTACGTCCAGCTAATACACATGCACATTGAGTAAACCAGCTCAAAAAGGCAATTGGTTCTTTAAAACTGAAAGGCAGGGGACTTCCATTCCTACTTTTGTCACATTACAAGCTATGATTTATCCCATCTCATTCTCTTATAATGTCTCTAGTAGTAGCAAAAACAAGACATAAGACACTAAGAAATCACTTCTATATAGCTAGATATATATATATCTTTATTTTTGAGGGAATTGCTTCAGACACATAGAATTAATGCCACTTGGCCTATTTTATAAACCCTATTTTAACAATAAGTTCATTTTTCAGATTGAAGATAAAGCATGTCAATTATTTTGTCTTTTTTTAGGTGAGCGCATCTGCTGAGCACCAGGAATTTTTTACTTTCCTGCAAAAGATTGTCACCCCTGTGTTAGAAGCCTACAGTGGTGCAGCTATCTTTATACACAGCCTGAGTTCATCCATGTCTGAAAGAGAGTACACCCAGAAGCTTTTCAAATATCTGCTAACACGCACAGAGAGAGGAGTGGCTGCATATGGTGAGTCATCTGCACTTTTTGTTTGTAAAAGAGCCCTTAATAACATGTTCAGTTTGAGGGTGTTTACCCACTACCACAATATAATAAGAAAACAGAACTGTACATTCAGTTAAATTGTTCTCTCTCTGTCCTGTGATCTTTATCATTTATCTAATGAAATGTAGCTTTTGTATCTGGTTATAAAGCACTGTGAGTTACAATCCTGTTTGAAAGATACTCTATAACTGAAGTTTATTTTTGTTGTTTTAGGAGAGAGTGCCACACACTACCTCGTAAAGAATACAGTGAAAACATTTAAAGAGCTGGGGGTAAGAGGGCTGTCTTTTGACATTTGCTGCTCACTTATAAGTCTACACCAGTGGCTCTCAACTGGTGATTGGCAGATAGCAGGAAAAGTTAAAAAAAACAATGCTGAATAATAAACAACTATATAATTGCAAAAGATGGATATATGTTGTTTGTACGTGTAAAATATAATAGTTAAATATGTGTTATTATATGAAATATTAAAGGTGCTCCAAGTTATTTTAGATGATCTGGAATTTCCACAAGCTGACCTGTTGGATTAGCCATGCTCCCTCTTTCCAAAACCCTGCACTTCAAACATACCAAATGAGCTTTATTGAAACTGAAATCGAGCAGAAGCTGTTGTCAAAAACACCAGCAGCAAAATAGCGCCATCAACTGATAACTGTTATGAGCAACATGGCATATAAATGGCATTAAGACTCAATTTGCTGCAACTACAACACTATGAGAACGCGCAAAATGATTGACAGGCAGAAAGCATCACATTTTTGTTTTCTGTTTACAGAGTTTAGTGCTGTCACAGAGACCATTGAGAGAACTCATTAATATCTTTCAGGGTGTAGGACATTTTGTTGCATACTTTTCCATAAAAAATACAGCACCTTTAATAGTCCTATTAAGAATAATCTAGAGCCCATACATTACTGGTTTTTTGTTTTTTTGTAATTTTTTCATCATCTTGAAAAATAAACAGTCAATTGAAAAGATATTGAAATTTTATAACTTGAAAATCGTGATCACAGAAGACTTTAACAAAAATAATATTGCATGGCTTCTGTGGGCTTCCATATGTGCTGTGTGCATAAGTCTTCTAACTAGGAACATTACAAAAATATGTATTTTTCTAATTATATTTTATTCGTTTTTCATCATTTTGGTCACATTTAGGTTTTTAAAAATTAACAAATTCAAGTATTCTATCAACAAATATATTATATTGCATACATTATATTGCATACATTATATTTAGTTACATGTTTATTGTTTAACTGCATGATTTTACTATTTGTAAGTATTTACATTGATTTGACCAGTACTGTCTCTTATAGGTAGACCTAATAGACCTCATTTTATATCAACAATGGCAGTTGTAGTTAAAGTTTATTGTAAATTTGGTTGCAGATGCAAGCAATTTCCTCTCATTGTGTTTTGCATAGAGTAAAATATATCAACCTTGGGATTTAAGAATCAATATTGTTCAAATGAAGATAATGATGCATCAGAAAAACAATTTTTACCCACCCCCAATCTGTTTGATAATAGCAACAACAGAAGTGTGCGGCTGTGCTTGTGCGAGGCTTAGAGGGAACATTGTTCCCTATTTGATGTCCAATGTAAAATCAGGTCCTGCAGCAAAACCACTTGAGCACCACTGGTCTAAACCATTTCCAACTCGAAAACCTTTCTGTATCTAATAACAATAATTAGTATTTTAGATGTACACAGATGGCTGTCTGAAGAATTGTCTGTGCATATGTGAAGTAATCATGCCATTTGTAATCGACAGGTGCTTAAAGAAAGACGAGAGGGTTCTGTGTGTTATCTGGAGCTGAGCAGTGCTTTCTTACCTCAGGCCAACAGGAACAAACTCCTGCAGTACATTCTGGGTTTCAGCCTACTGTGAGCCACATGCTTGGATCATCAACACAGCCGCCCAGCTCATCTTCCCCTTCGCCACCCCACTCAAGGGCTTTTTACAGGCTAGTCATGAAGGTCAAAGGTGCTACTCTAAGGAAAGCTTTACCTGGAAGTGCCTTCACTGAACACCTCATGCTATACTCGAGTTAGTCTTCCGTTCACTGTGAAACTCACCACTTATGTACCACTGAATACACAAGTAGTTTACTCACCACTCTTTTTTATGGAAAGCCTCCACTAATGCTGTAGTTGTGGATTACTGTACTAATTTTGCCATTGTAAGTTAAATCTTATCTTTTCTTAGCTATGAGCATTTATATGGTGTTAGTCTGTCTGGTTGTAGGTTTTTTTTTTTTTATTATTACTCCGATCAGAACATGAATGTCACTCATGAGAACAGGCTGCCTTCAGTTTTAACAAGCATACTTCAAGGTAATGGCAAGTGTACAGAAATCTTTAAAAAGGGCATTTAGTTGTTTGTTTTTAAATCACTAGTACTGTTTAGAGCATTTAAAGTGAATAACATTCTAGCATTTGCTCAAAATAATCTTGTGGCAGACATTTGGTAGAATGAGGTGACTATGCAGATGACCAAGTGTTCACTTAATAATGGCCCGGTGGAAATTGCACAACAGTTACTTCAAGACTTTGAGTGGGACAAAAAATGGTTACTGAGAAATTTGTTCCGTTAGTGGATCGTTAAAGGTCAGTTCTTGTTTATCCACTTAGTCACTTTCTATGGGTGCAATTGGACATCCATAAAGAATACTTATTTCATGCGTATTGTGTAACAGCAAACAGTAGATAAATGTAATGGTCTTAGCAGGCCGGGAGTATCATGTGTGCAGCAACAGGGGAAACATTACTGGAAATTGCTTGAAACTTGGCTGGCTATTTTAAGATTGATCACAGATCTCTTATGTAATATTTGAAGGTGAGTTCCCTTTGCAGCCAAGCACTTTTATTCCGTCCTCAGTTTCTGTCATATTTTCTATAAGGGTTAAGATGCTCTGCAATGAATTTTCTGTACATCTGTGTAAGTGTGTGTGCATGTGTGCAATATGTCTTTAGTATGTGTATAAATCTATTTTGCTACAAGCCTGTAAGAAGCACAGAGAACAAGAATGCTGAAAAGGTACATGTTGCCATGATAACGATATATTCAAAAGTGCAATTTTGTGTTTGTTAGAAAATGGATATTGAGCTTGTAGAAAGTCAAGAGAACACTGCAATGGTTCAGTGGCATTTTAATTGTTATTAAGTGTGACAAAAGACTTGACTATTTAAAGACCCAACAGTTTATCTTTTCAATTTCCAAGCCTTTTCTGCTAATTCATCAACATCTTTTTCTTATGTTGTGCATTATCCAGGCATGACTCTTGTTTGTTTTGGCAAGTCTTTTTAGTGAATGTGAAAAGCTACTCTTGGAAAAGGGAACTTCTGTGAGTGAGCCTTTGGTATATCTATGTGAGAGCTCAATTTGTATTAGGGACTTTCCAGTGCCTGTGTTTCACCTGCATTGCACTGGATAAACTGCAAGAATGTAGTTAGGCGTGTACACCTGTGGAAACTACTGGACACCGTTTGTTTTGAATGTGATAGGGTTCCCATGGTCATTGAAAACTTGGAATTATCCAGACTGATCACTCTGAATTCAACAACAGTAAAGCCGTGGCCAAAAGTATTGGCAGTGACATACATTTTGTGTTTCGCAAAGTTTTCTGCTTCAGTTGTTGTGGTGTTGATTCATGTTGTTTCTAGATTATTGTGCAGAGGGATCAGATGCATTTTAAATAATTGCAAAAAGCCAAAAATAAAATTACTATCACAAATAAAACTAATTTCACTGTTTTTTGGTCCTGGCACAAAATGACCAGTCTCCTCCTGAGGAGTCAGCTATGGAATCGTGTCACCACCAGTGCAGAGCTTGCTCAATATTGGCAGCAGGTTGGTGTGAGTGCATCTGCACGCACAGTGAGGCGAAGACTTTTGGGCAATGGCCTGGTGTCAAGAAGGGCAGCAAAGAAGCCACTTCTATCCAAGAGAAACATCAAGGACAGACTGAAATTCTGCAGGAAGTACAAGCATTGGACAGCGAAGACTTGTTCAAAGTTATTTTCTCTGAGTAAGCCCCCTTCCGACTGTTTGGGACATCTGGAAAATCGATAGTCCAGAGAAGAAAAGGTGAACGCAACCATGATTCCTGTGTCGTGCCAACAGTGAAGCATCCTGAGACCATCCATTTTCATCCAAGGGAGTGGGCTCTCTCACAATTCTGCTCAAAAACACTGCCATGAATAAAGAATGGTATCAAAACGTCCAGCAAGAGCAACTCCTTCCAACGATCCAGGAGCAATTTGGTGATGATCCGTGCATTATCCAGTATGATGGAGCACCATGTCACAAGGCAAGAGTGAAAATGAAGTGGCTCTGAGATCATTACATTGAACTTTTGGATCCGTGGCCAGGCAACTCCCCGGATCTTAATCCCATAGAGATCCTGTGGACAATCCTCAAAAGGCGAGTGAATAAGCAGAAGCCCACAAATTGTGATCAACTCCGAGCACTAATAAGGCAAGATTGGAAAGCCATCAGTCAGAATTTGATCCAGAATATCCAGCATGCCAGAGCAAATTGCAGAGGTTATGAAGAACAAGGGTCAACACTGTAAATATTGACTCTTTGCATATATTTAATGTTTTTGCCAATAAAAGCCTTTAAAACTTATGAAATGCTTATAATTTTTTTCCAGTATAGAAACATGTTAAAAAATATTCTACAAATACTGAAGCAGCAAACTTTGCAAAACACAAAATTTATGTCACTGCCAACACTTTTGGCCACGGCTGTAGGGCGAAAGTTTAGCTCCTTAAATCGCTCTGTGCTTCCCGAAATTAAAATGAATGCCCGCAGTAGCTGAAGCTGGAAATGTTGAACGTATGGGCGGCACATGTGAGATGCAGTTTCTGGGTGAGATGTCCATAGAATGGCACCAAAAGCAGGTTGTACTTTTAGTTGTAAATGGTGTAATACAGTCAACAGGAATGCATATTTTATTAAGTCCTAAACCTTATCGTCAGTGCAGTACAAATGTAATTTGAGCGAAAAATGTATGTGAAGATGATAACTTTTTGGTTACAGGACCAGAATCCATTTATCGTTGAGTTCTCATGCTACATTAGTGCAATTTGTAGCACCAGAAAAAAATTTGTTCACACTATATTAATGCAAAAATGCATGACGGGAGATGGCACCTGTCAGGAATTCGGCAGACTGGGGTTGATTTCAGGGTACATAACTTTCGGAAGCGACATTTCGATTTCCTGTGCGATCATGTTGATTTCCAGGGCAGGAAAAGTTATGGAAAAGTTTTGGAAATGTTGTGAATAGTGAACATGTTTCTAGTTAGCTAGAAACTTGTTCGTGCTATCTCTAAAACTGATATTTAATCTTTAACTTATGAATGCAAGATCAGTTGTGGGAACCCTGATGATTATTAACTATATATTAGATGAAGTATTTTGAAAATGTTTTTAGGGTATCTAAGCTAAAGCCTGTAAAGGTTGGGTAAATAACTTGTATGTAATAACTTATATTACACTAATAACTTTAAAAAAGTCTCAAATGTATTATGCACATGCTGTATTAAGGCATATGTTTGTGCAGTTATTTACCCCTGTTGTCCCATGCACAAAATAGTTGCTCTTGTGTCACCTTGGCAGCAATTGTAAGGTATAAATTAGCAATACACAGTTTTTGAGTCAAAGGAAACAAGAATTGGCAAAATGTAATTGTTTCATAATACAATGTGTAAATGTGTTCAATAACCAAGGACAGTTGTTTACTGTATATTTGAGATTTACATGACTATTAACATCCACATGCATTTCTTTCCCGTCAGACAGCAATAATTCAATTGTCATTTGTCCCATGTCCATTGACGTGGGCATGTACTCCACTAATCCCAAGTGAAGTGTGGGTTATTGCTCAGCAATAAATCCAAGTTGCACTAAATGTGAACAATACATTTACATTTAGATTTTGAAAGAAACCTAGAAAGCAAATATTAAGGTAGTAATATTTTATATTCCTCATGTCAACTAATGTTTTCCTCTGCCTTCTCTTAGTTGTCATCTAAGTGATAATATAGCATTTAAAATCAACCTTGTATACAAGGAAGAGATCCCACAATTGTATTGTGGGATGGGGAGTTTACTAAAAACAAATGCATAAAATGATGTTTGCTCTGGCATCTGGTTAATCAATGGGGCTTCTTATTGAGCTCTAAATCCTGCAGACAGAATGCTTTTTAAATTATGCAGTAGAACTGTTTTCTATACTTTGGCATGTTTGCTGAATGTAGCGATGTTGTTGTAAAAGAGGAAATTATCCTAGCACTGAAGCCAGACTTACTAGTACTGCTTACTCTCAGTCGTTACTCTTTGTTTTTCTGTAAAACTATGACATTTTCATGCTCTGTAGATTTATTTGTATTTTTTTTTTTAATAAATGAATATGTTAACAAATGGTTGGCACAGATTTGTGAACTAATAGCACGATGCTATGCAACGTGGATACAGATTACAGCACAAATGTGTTTTAAACTGCACTATATGTACCCAAAACAGTTCCTAAAAGCATGTCATGTAGGAGGTAAGAGATGTTCATGATGGCCAACAATTTGTGCATCATTCTCCTCTAATACACCAACTCTAGAGGGTGGACTGTAGGTCTAATCCAAAATGACTGGGGTAGTTGCAGCTGCGAGGTGTCAGAAGCAGAAGGACTATGGGGTGTTGGGTGATAAACCATACACTAAAGAAAACAGAAAATGCCTGAGGCATCGTTTGGGGTTCTCCAGATTCCTTCAGATTTTCCTTCAGACATTTTGTGCACTCAAAGAACTTTGACCTACAATTCAGTAGGGGTGCACCGATGTATCGGACACCAATATACATTTTACAAGTGAATTTGTCAATCAGTTGGAGATTTATTATGAGGGCTTGTTTAAGGACCCGTCAATTTACACCTGGGTCAGACATTGTTTTTCTTTTCTTTTTTTCATTAATGCTTACAAAACTTTTACATCTAGAGCCAAGAGGTATATTAAAACAAGCAACAACAAAAAGGAAAATAAATAAATAAATAAACAGTTTAAATAAAAATATCAAATTGTTTACATATTTCAAAACACTTTACAGCTTTCTTGTTACTCAAATTGGAAATTGTTCTTAGGTATTGCAAAACCTCTGAATTAAAAATTAAAACTAATGTTTTATAACCACCATACTTACATTTATGAATACTAAACTTTGCCAACAAAAGCAGAACATTAATCAAAATAATATTCCTTATGAAGAGACATGTCATAGCTAAAAAAAAACAAATAAAACATTTTTAAAACAAAGTTGAAAGCTGGGAATAATATGATCTCCAGAAATCAGACCAAAAACAAGTCGAGTAGGGACAACTCCAAAATAAATGAAAAAATGTTTCCTCCTGCAGACCACAAAATGTACAGAATATATCGACATCACAATTAAATCTCTCTACAAGAAACTTATTAGTGAGGTAGCACTTATACATAAGTTTGAAGGAAATTTCTTTGATTTTATTCGTGATTAAATATTTATGGGTAATTTCTAAATTTTGCACCATCTCAATCCAGCGTCAGCCTTGCTTGTGTAGTGTCTCGTGTGCGTTGCATCATAAACATAAAATGTTTAGGTCACTGGTTCAAGTTAAATATAGTTTAATACTCAATCAAACACATCTTGAGATCCCTTAGTTCGCATTTGCGCTCCTTCAAGTGTTTTGAACGCAAGAACGTAACGCATGTTTGTGTTGTTCTGCCTACTGAAGTGTTTTCTTCACTGTATAAACTGTGTGTTGCTCATACAGCTGAAATTTCACTTACCGCCCTCTGGAGTAAACAGGTGGTACTACAAGCTTGCATTTCTCAGAATTATGGTCCGGGGGCATTGCGATTAATTGCGCTAATTTTTTTAACGCATTATTTTTTGTCAAAATGAATCGCACTGAATTAACGCTTTAAATCGACAGCCCTAGTCATTACATAAACATTCAGCCCACAAATTAATATCACGTTATATCCTAGTGAGATTATTTTACCGCAAAAGCTGCGATTTAATGAGATAAATATATACTTTGCATCTAATTCAAATGGGTAACTTGTGAATGTGTGGAGACAGTGTTGTGCTGACGCCGGCTGCTCATACCTTTTAAAGCTCCTCCTTGGCTCATACAGGGAAAACACCATCATGAGCATTGTGCAATCTGTTTGTAGCAGATGACAGTAAACAGAGTGCAAATTCATGTTGTAGCATGAGGCACATACAGAGTATATACTTATTTGAATAAATAGCAGCCTTTTGTGGTTTAATAATCGCTTTGAGTCACATAGCAACTGGCTTTTCCAAAGTGGGAAGCTGCTGTCACAACATCAGGGCTTCACAGAAAAAAAGCAACACAAACACTTCAAAATAAAAGCTCAGTCAAAATTAAAAGTACATTTATAGGAATAAAAGCATGACAGAAATAAATCACTACTGTAAATGTATGTAAAATTCACTGTAATACTACTACAGCATGATGGATCATAAGCATGAAAATGGCGATACGAATAACGGTTTATTTATAATTAATTACATACATTTATTGTGTTGTATTAAATTATACTATTTTTGTAATATAAACAAGACGTACCAAAATAAATTAAATCCAAAATAGTAAAACATGTCTAATGCATAATGGAAATTTTAATGTTCTATTGTTCAGAAGTGCAAGATATCCTATTTTTGCCCACGTCAGTCATCATTTGATCATATGTTTAGAGAAAATGACGACCCACACTGCAACAACAAGGATTCAATGAGACCATAATGAAGAAGACGTCCAAGACAGCATGTCCATAATGGAGAACCAGAGCAGATGCCTGACAAATTTTTTGCCCAATAGCTCAGAAATGAACATGACTATGGGTGTGAGTTTCTGGAGCTGTTTTTACACAATACAGGAAATTTCTCAATGATATTGACTTGAATTTGAAACAAGTATTGCTTTAAGATGAAGCCAGTTTTTGTGTTGTTAAACGGTTTAATTTGTTTTATTACAACTCGTGTGTAACTTATTCATAAACTTATGTGTGACTAGGATTTCTCTCATTTATGTACTGTAATGTTAACTTCCTTTTTAAATTCAAGTATTTATTTAAAAGCTCAATTGGAGTTAGGGTGTACAAGAGGATATTTTATATGTCTATTTTTTTTTTTTTTGTAACTGTCGCTTAAGATCATTTCTCTTTGGCTTGTCTTATTGTTTGGATTGTATGTATTGCAGCTTAAAGACAAAGGACAAGTCTTCAATCAGCTGTCTGATCTTCTTGGCATCACAAAGCTTCACTACTTCAGTGTGGTAAAGGGTCTGTGTTGTGTCTTTCTATGATTGTTCATGTACATGATACTTCTAAGTAAGCCTTTTACAAGACAATAATTTAAAGGCCATGTGAGATACGCCATATATTTAGGTTGGCAAGAAAGAATGGAGGGAGTGATAGATTTGTTTGTCTAAACCGTGGGGGGCTGTTAACTTGTGGTCCTAATTCCATTTTGCTCAGACAATAAACTTCTGTTCCTGAATCTATACCAAAAACTGTCCATGTACCTCCCATAGTTCTGGAGAAAGAATACATTAAAGGTAAAGTCAAAGAGAAATAAAGGTTGTGCCAAAATTATTACTAACAAGGTACAGCAATTATCCTGTGGAATTATTATATTCAGGAATCCTAAAATAATTCTTCACTTCACACTTAATGTGATCTAATAAATGTATTCAATTCAAAGCATATTTACTAAAATAATTGCCTTTTTGCATTTATAACACAATGAATCCTGGTTTTGTGGTTAATGTTAAGTGCCAAGCTTAAACTTTGGTTCCTGTGGTTGGTATTCCCCAGTCTATCTGGGAGCCACATGCTGACTGTAACTACTACTCTGGTTACGGTATATTGTGTAGCTCCAAATGTCATTTCTGACATACATGAATGTTTTGGAGTTTTTGGACTTCTCTGTTTGGGCTAGAATGGCAAAGCATTTCTCAGTGTGATATACATATATAAGCAAAGACATAAAGAGTCAGTTCCTTTTTGAAAAAGTGAGTTATAATAATAATAATAATACAACTTTATTTTATATAGCACCTTTAAAAGTTGCATCTCAAAGCTCTTAACAAGAGAAAAATGGAATTACACTAATACAAAACATGCAATTAGAAATATTTTTAAATAATACAATAATAAATCACATATTAATCACAGAAAAGCAACCCTAAAAAATTTTGTTTTAAGAGAAGATACTAAAAGATTCAGCATGTCTAACCTCAGAGGGAAGAGAATTCCACAGTTTTGGAGGAAAAGAAGAGCGCCCTGTCACCCATAGAATGTAGACGAGCAGAAGGAACTGTTAAAAAACCAGATTCGGAGGAGCGGAGATCACGCATTGGAGTGTAGGGGGTTAAAAGTTCAGACAAGTATTGAGGGGCCAAACCATGCAAAGCCTTGTAGGTAATCATGATCATTTTAAAGTCTACACGAAACCTGACAAGAAGCCAGTGCAAGGACTCCAAGACAGGAGTGATGTGATCACCTGTCCTGGTCCCTGTCAAGATTCTAGCAGCAGAGTTTTGCACATACTGCAATTTATTTAAAGTTGATTTAGAAACTCTGACAAACATTGCTATGGAATGATATTCCGGACATTATTCAAAAGGAATTGCAAATTGTATTTGCAATTGCGTTTTCAATTTGTGGACACATATAATGTGACATAATCCAAACGCAATTGCAAATCGCGCATTACGGTTTGCATTTTCGTTTAAGCGAACGCACAGTGACTGCCAGATTTCAAATGGAAAAGCAAAGTCCGTTTGCAACTGTGTTTCCCATATCTTACGAGTTTTGGCCCTGTCATATTTAAATAGCAATTTCAATTACCACGTCTGCTTTTTCACTTTCTCAGCGTCGCGTATGTAGCCAGCCAAAACTCAAATGGAATACTATTTTTTAGTATTTATTTATTTTTTTATTATTGCAATATTAACAAACAGAACAAGACGATACATACAAGAAATATAAACAATCTTTCAAAACAAAAGAGAAATTATGGTTCAGAATACATTAAGAGAGGAAATGTGAAAGAAATTTAAATATATTCAACAATAGTCTAAAAAGAAAAGAGAGTAAGAGAAGAAAGAAAAAAAAAAGAAGAAGAAGAGGGCACAAAAGAAAAAAACATTGAGAGAATATTAAACATGGCACTAATTCTGGATGTTTTCATTGCTTTCTTGTTAACAGAAGTTGAAATTGTATTTAAATACATCTTCAATTCTTCTTTGAAAAAGCTAAAGTGGGGTTTACTTTTCATATATTTACATTTATGAAACTTTCCAATATATAAAAGAAGGTTTATACAAAAACATGCATTAATTAGATTCTAGTCTTTAACATAAAATCCAAAAAGAATGTGTCTATATGATAAAGAAAAGTTACATAAAACCTTTTGGACAATCAGAGCATCAATATTGTTCCAGAAAGACCGAGTAAAAAGACATTCCCAAAACAAATGATCAACAGTTTCAGAGGAGGCTTTACAAAAAGAGCAGGAAGTATCAATATCATTTCTAAATTTCTTTAAAAAAGTATTTAACTGGATAAAATCTATGAATAATTTTATAGGATATTTCTTTAACTTTATTAGTTAGAAAGAATTTCTGAGGATGTGACCAAACATATGACCATTTAATATCATCAAAAAGGTTATTCCAATAAGAAATGGAGGAAGGAATTGAAGTAACAGGGTCCAAAAATAATGACCTAATTTTATAATTGGATTTATGTATTGAAAAACAAATAGAACCAACCACAGTAGATTCAGGGCTAGGGGGAGAAACAGAAGTCACTGTAGCACTATTATTGTTTCTAAACAGCATACAGATTTCCAAAGAGATGCCCTTGAAAACTATATTAAATTCTTTACTAGATACTGGGAATTGGTATCCTGAAACAAAATCAGAATAATTAAATAAATTACCTTCACTATCAAATAGCTGGTTTACTAATATCACCCCATTATTGAACCAGTTTTCAAGAAATAAAGATTTCCTCTTATGAAGAATATTACAGTTGTTCCAAATTAAAAAATTGTGTGGCGAGAAATTATGCTTGTAAATAAGTTTCCAAGCCATAAGCATCTGCTGATGATAATTGGAAAGTTTGACAGGAAGTTTACTAATTGAATAATTGCACATTAATAGAAAATGTATACCTCCTAATTGAGAAAAAATATATCTTGGGATTATACTCCAAATAGAAGATTGATTGTGAAGGAAACGTTTAAGCCAATTACTTTTTAAGGTATTGTTAAGAGAATCAAAATCAATTTAAGCCACCTTTATTATAAGAATTCAAAATAACTGATTTTCTAATACTCAAATGGAATACTAATTCCCTTAGTATTTCCATTTCCGATGCCTTACACAGAAACCTATCAATCAGGGTCAAGGGTGGGATTATGCTATGGGGCGTGTTTGTCTTGAGAAGTGACGTCACTCACAGTCGACGGTTAGGAAGTGATGCCCTGAACAGACGCCGGTTTATCAAATCAAATCAAATCAAATCACTTTATTGTCACACTACCATGTACACAAGTGCAACAGTAGGTGAAATTCTTGTGTGCAGTTCCGAGCAACATAGCAGTCATGACAGTGACAAGACATATACCAATTACAGTAAACAACATACTTACACAAAACAATTTACATATCAAATGTACACATACTTACACAACACAATAATTATATACAATGTACAGTAAACAATACACACAATATACAATACAATAAGTAGGAGTATATGAAATATATATATATACAGTGAGGAAAATAAGTATTTGAACACCCTGCTATTTTGCAAGTTCTCCCACTTAGAAATCATGGAGGGGTCTGAAATTGTCATCGTAGGTGCATGTCCACTGTGAGAGACATAATCTAAAAAAGAAAATCCAGAAATCACAATGTATGATTTTTTAAATATTTATTGGTATGATACAGCTGCAAATAAGTATTTGAACACCTGAGAAAATCAATGTTAATATTGCAATTACAGAGGTCAAACGTTTCCTGTAGTTTTTCACCAGGTTTGCACACACTGCAGGAGGGATTTTGGCCCACTCCTCCACACAGATCTTCTCTAGATCAGTCAGGTTTCTGGGCTGTCGCTGAGAAACACGGAGTTTGAGCTCCCTCCAAAGATTCTCTATTGGGTTTAGGTCTGGAGACTGGCTAGGCCACGCCAGAACCTTGATATGCTTCTTACAGAGCCACTCCTTGGTTATCCTGGCTGTGTGCTTCGGGTCACTGTCATGTTGGAAGACCCAGCCTCGACCCATCTTCAATGCTCTAACTGAGGGAAGGAGGTTGTTCCCCAAAATCTCACAATACATGGCCCCGGTCATCCTCTCCTTAATACAGTGCAGTCAGCCCTGTCCCATGTGCAGAAAAACACCCCCAAAGCATGATGCTACCACCCCCATGCTTCACAGTAGGGATGGTGTTCTTGGGATGGTACTCATCATTCTTCTTCCTCCAAACACGGTTAGTGGAATTATGACCAAAAAGTTCTATTTTGGTCTCATCTGACCACATGACTTTCTCCCATGACTCCTCTGGATCATCCAAATGGTCATTGGCAAACTTAAGACGGGCCTTGACATGTGCTGGTTTAAGCAGGGGAACCTTCCGTGCCATGCATGATTTCAAACCATGACGTCTTGGTGTAATACCAACAGTAACCTTGGAAACGGTGGTCCCAGCTCTTTTCAGGTCATTGACCAGCTCCTCCCGTGTAGTTCTGGGCTGATTTCTCACCTTTCTTAGGATCATTGAGACCCCACGAGGTGAGATCTTGCATGGAGCCCCAGTCCGAGGGAGATTGACAGTCATGTTTAGCTTCTTCCATTTTCTAATGATTGCTCCAACAGTGGACCTTTTTTCACCAAGCTGCTTGGCAATTTCCCCGTAGCCCTTTCCAGCCTTGTGGAGGTGTACAATTTTGTCTCTAGTGTCTTTGGACAGCTCTTTGGTCTTGGCCATGTTAGTAGTTGGATTCTTACTGATTGTATGGGGTGGACAGGTGTCTTTATGCAGCTAACAACCTCAAACAGGTGCATCTAATTTAGGATAATAAATGGAGTGGAGGTGGACATTTTAAAGGCAGACTAACAGGTCTTTGAGGGTCAGAATTCTAGCTGATAGACAGGTGTTCAAATACTTATTTGCAGCTGTATCATACAAATAAATAGTTAAAAAATCATACATTGTGATTTCTGGATTTTTTTTTTTAGATTATGTCTCTCACAGTGGACATGCACCTACGATGACAATTTCAGACCCCTCCATGATTTCCAAGTGGGAGAACTTGCAAAATAGCAGGGTGTTCAAATACTTATTTTCCTCACTGTATATATCCATCCATCCATCCATCCATCGTCAACCGCTTATCCTGTGTACAGGGTCGCGGGGGGCTGGAGCCTATCCCAGCTAACATTGGGCGAAAGGCGGGGGACACCCTGGACAGGTCGCCAGTCCATCGCAGGGCATATATATATATATATGAAGTAGTATATTGAGGAGAATATGTTGACAGTCCAGTGTGAGATTATAGATGAATAAAGTGCAGTGCTAATTATTGATCCTGATAGACTGTGAGTGATGTCACTTCCCAAGACAAACACGCCCCATAGCATAATCCCACCCTTGACCCTGATTGACAGGTTTCTGTGTAAGGCATCGGAAATGGAAATACTAAGGGAATTAGTATTCCATTTGAGTTTTGGCTGGCTACATACGCCACGCTGAGAAAGTGAAAAAGCAGACGTGGTAATTGAAATTGCTATTTAAATATGACAGGGCCAAAACTCGTAAGATATGGGAAACACAGTTGCAAACGGACTTTGCTTTTCCATTTGAAATCTGGCAGTCACTGTGCGTTCGCTTAAACGAAAATGCAAACCGTAATGTGCGATTTGCAATTGCGTTTGGATTATGTCACATTTTATGCGTCCACAAATTGAAAATGCAATTCCAAATACAATTTGCAATTCCTTTTGAATAATGTCCGGAATATCATTCCATACATTGCAATAATCAATACGAGAAAATACAAACGTATTGATCCATTTTTCAGCCACCGAGAAAGATAACATGGGGCGCAGTATTGCAATGTTTCTGAGATGGAAGAATTATGTTTTAACTGAATTGTTGACATGGGGATCGAATGTTAAATTTACATCAAATATCTCCCCCAAATCTTCAATTTTGTTTGAAACTTCAGAGCAGAGCCATCCATATTTAAGGTTAAAGAACCAGCTTTACGAAGATGATGGGGTGAACCAATGATCATTACCTCAGTCTTGTCAGTGTTAAGACAAAGAAAATTTAGAGATATACATTTTTTTATCTCAGTAATACATTGTGCAAGAAACACTATCACCAGGTTTTTAATGGATGTAAATCTGGGCGATCTATAATTAAGGTGATCTTAAGAGCTGACCAAGGGGAAACATGGAAATGCTAAAAAGTAAGGGCCCCAAAATCGAACCCTGAGGAACACCACATTTAAACAAACCAACCTTATAGCTACATCCACCCAAAGAAACAAACTGCCGACGATCTGAGAGATAAGACTTGAACCAGTTTAATGCAGTATCAGTAACACCAAAGACTGTCTCAAGATGTATAATTAAAAGAGAATGATCTACAGTTTCAAAAGCAGCACTGAGATCAAGGAGGATCTGCATTGAAGGACAGCCAGAGTCTGATGCCATTAACAAGTCATTTGTGACCTTCACTAATGCCGTTTCAGTGCTGTGGAGTTTGCGAAAGCCAGATTGAAGGAGCTCAAAAAGATTGTTTACAGTGAGATGTGTATATAATTGTGAAGCCACAATTTGTTCTAAAATTTTTGCAAAAAAGGGAAGATTAGAAATAAGATTGTCCAAATCCCAGTTAGTCTTTTTATGTACAGGGGTTACAGCAGCAGTTTTAAATGCTGCTGTCACAACACCAGTGCACAGGGAGTTGTTTATTATACTCATGACAACAGGACACAAAGAGGCGAAACATGATTTAAACAACAAGTTGGAATAGAATCAACTATGGATGTGGCAGCTTTCATTTGTGATACCTCATTACCAAGATAACCCAGGGGAAGTGAGGAGAAATAGGTGCCAGAGAAATAATAAATACAAAGAGGAGAAGCAGATGAGACAGGAGTATTAAGAATGCCTTTACGAGCATTGTCAATCTTGGCGCTGAAAAAAAAATCTAAAAATCTATTACAGAGGTGAGATGATGCAGGTACAATAGAGGAACGGTTACATTTGAGCAATTTGTTAATGGTATGAAACGGTTGTCTGGGATTTCTTTGATTATTGACAATTATCTGAGAATAACGGGACCTGGCGGATACAATTTCTGCCTTGTATTCATGCAAGTGGTCTTTCCAAGTCTGGTGATGTACGTTCAGGCCAGAGAGATGCCACCTTTGCTCTATTTTGCGACAAGCTGCCTTCATAGAGCGCAGCTCATCATTATACCAGGGAATGGAACGTTCAAAGGAGACATACCGCTATTTCATAGGAGCAAATGAGTCCAAGCCAGACAAGAGAACCGTATTTAACAGATATGTTGTCCTCCAGTGGGTCAGATGGAGAAAAACTAATTAAAGGAGAGTCAATATAGTCAGTGAAATCAGAGAGATCTATACATTTACATTTGCGGTATTGTACAGTGCGAGAAGAGGAACTGTTAATGTGTGGGAGGCACTATGACAGAAATCATCTGTAACATAAAAAACATTACAAATTTGGAAAATATGAGTCAGAAGCTATGCTCAGAACATAATTCTAGCTTACAACTCAAACAAATTCTACACGGTTGTCACATGACACATCACTGTAGCTCTGTGGCTCAAAACATTGCTCTATTAATCTGAGCATTTCAACCGGCCTGGCACAGCAATGTTGGCTGAACCAGTGGCATGAGTTTAGGGTGGGACTAGTGGCACAAAAATTACACACTTCAGCTTTAATGAAAGCTTCCTGTGTGACCGTTTCCACCTTCATTTTGTTCAAGAATAGGTCCTGTTTCCTTAATTACTATATTTTAATGCTCTTGACATTGGCTTTACAAACACACACACACACACACTAGGATTTTTAATGTCAATACTCTCTCTGTTCAGAGAGAGTTACACACAGAGAGATGTACATCACATGTGGTTTTGATATGAACAAGAGAGTGATGATGAAATTCCACATAGTCAGTGGTCTGAAGTACACCAGAATAGCTTTCTCATTTTTAAACTTTGAGGAACAAAATGTAGATGTGATGTAAAAGGTAAAATCTTAGTAACTGATAACTATCAAATAACGCAGTGGCATTGTTATTGTTGTTTGATTAATGTCCTTTATATGACATGGCCTATTAGACAGTGCTCAATTCGGTCCAATATTTTGATGCAAATACACTTTTTGTCCCACTATTTAAATTAAATTTAGACATAAACGGCATTACATTAAATCCTCATCAAGATGGCATTGGCGGAATTATAACATGTATTTGTTCATTTAGGCGCATACCAGGATTAGCGCTCAAACATTAGCCGCCTGCCAATCAAAAAACACGCAGCTACAGACATAAGGAAATAAAAAAATCTATCTTTTATATTTCATCTAGATCAACCAACCAGTGGTGCTCTTTCTATCACGATTGATGTAATGAACACCCCTGTTCTAGATGTAAAACAGGCTAAATATAGAAAACTACTCAAAAGTGTGATCGAGGACATCTCTTTTTTTCAGATAATCTAGATAATTTTATTGCCCAGCCCTATTGATTACATTGAATTTATCTCTCACAGCAACCCAATTGATACCCAGTGATATACAGTTAAATTACAGGCTATGTTGTAGACACACAGAATCTAGTAAGCAGAAATATGAAATATACCTCAATACGTTTCTTCAAATTGGAGCCAGGATTAATGCTGATATCTGGCTTGAGCAAGTTAAACTCGCATGACACTATCAAGCAATTGGCCTTTTTCACTGCGAAAAGATCTTCCAGGTGCTGCCGGTTATGTTCCGCTAGTAACCTATGCTTGAGGCATTCTCCACCACATCCTTAACAGTTGGCGCCAGATCTGCAGCTGCCGTTCTAGTTTTTTACGTGTGATTTTGATTTGACTCTCCCTAGCCAATCATGTTGATAGATAAAAATAAAATCAGGACAGGGAAGTAGCGAACACAGACGGTGGGAAAATAGTGCAGTAAAAGTACAGTTACAGCACTTAAAATGCACTCAAGTAAAAGTATACAATTTTTAAACTACTTAAAGTAAAATTGTTGAAGAATTAATTAGTTACTTTACACCCCTGGCCCTGCCCCAGTTGCTATCTAGATTTCATAGAGATAGCAACAACTGTAGCTGTTGAAGCATGCATAAAATGCAGTCATTTTTTTTGGTCTGCGAGGTGTTTTGGAAATACCATACCTATAAATGACAATCAGTTTATTAACAATTCATTAATGAATTAGTTAATTTTTGCATGTCTATTTTACAGCTCTGTGACTGTCATTTGAGTAGACAAGGATTCCTTGTCAATCTGTCTCTCTGGAGGCCTTAAAACTGAGAAGCATCAGAACATGTGTAGACATCTATAGTGTGGTGAAACATCATGGTTTATGAATCGGAGTCTTACAATGTACACTAACCACAGGCAGGAAGAGAAATCGGCCCAGGATTTTACATAGCAACTAGCCCAAAAGTTGTTGAGTCATTTATTTTCACATTGTGTTTCAAATTAAAATATGTACAATGCGAGTAAATAATTTGTAATACATGCTGTAATTAACAGTCAAGACAATGCAAGACTGCTAAATTCTCCTTTTAAATAGAGTGTAAGTCAATCTGTACTTCTTAATAAAGAGGAATATAGATTTTTCCTATGTGTTTACCAGGAGAATTAGTGAGGGAGCATTGTGGAACTCTGTCAGTGCATCATTTCTGTTCATTGTCGGCGGAATGTACACATCCGTAACATTAATGACAGGAAACTACATCTTCAGCAAGTAAAACCAGCATTTGACCACAAGTTAGGTGTAATGGAAGAAAGACTGAATTACGACTGGATTGCACAGTACAACAGACATTTCTGAATAGTGGTTTCCTGTGGTTTGTTCTGTCTTTAAAGTATACCAAAGTTTATTTCCTTTGTCAAAACTACATGTCTGTATCTATATGAGAAAAAAGTTCACTAAGACTAATTCAGTAATTTCTCTATTGTTTGTGACATTCATTTTCAACAGATATCATCTGTGAAGTGTGTGGGAGTGTGGGTGGGTGGTACTGTAATCTAATAGGCTGGTTCAAAAGGGGATGGAAATGTTCAAACCTAGTTCATTCTCTTCACCATGCTGCGATATGTGGCTGTCCTTTGGGTAAGTGATTTTGCATAACTTCTAATAGTGACTTTTTAACAATATGTACGTCAAGCAGAAAGGAATTCAAAACTAAAGAGAGGGGTTGCATTTATAATCACCCTTTATCAATTATGATATTTTACATTCTTGCTCTTATTTTTTTTGTATGCGGTGCCAAAGAATTAGCCTAAAGGAAGTATTGGCCAAATGACCTACGCAGTGTTTCAGGGGAATGGAGGGGTGTTCGCATGATATGAGTGTGAAGCGATCGTCTGATAATCTGTCATACCGGGCATTTTCCCGGTGGTCCTACGCCTATTGGGGCCGATCAGGGGCTGTCTGACCGCGATAAGCTAAAATGATCTGCCGCGTTATGCAGAACGGACCACAAAACGGAGCCACAGGTTACTGATTTGTAAAGGTTTGTGGGTTCCCAACATGCAACGTTTTAATGTTTGCTGCTTTTTATGGATGCTGTTGGTTGTTGTTTTAGTTTCATTTTGTTATTTGTCATGTAGCAATAATTCAGAGCTCATCCTTTTATTTATAATGTGTTTGTACGTTTTAATGTTTGCTGCTTTTTATGGATGCTGTTGGTTGTTGTTTTAGTTTCATTTTGTTATTTGTCATGTAGCAATAATTCAGAGCTCATCCTTTTATTTATAATGTGTTTGTACGTTTTAATGTTTGCTGCTTTTTATGGATGCTGTTGGTTGTTGTTTTAGTTTCATTTTGTTATTTGTCATGTAGCAATAATTCAGAGCTCATCCTTTTATTTATAATGTGTTTGTAGAGTGTCACCATTATTGTGATGCATGTAAAGTGTTACATATGTTTGTCTAATTTATAACCTTTAAATATTACGAGAGAAACAATAGATGGTCTCTTATCAGATATTGTTCAGTTATCTTCAAATGTCAGATAAAGGCATATCAGATAATGAGCCACTGCTATGGTATCCAAAGAAATTAATTCATAATAAAATTAGGTGAATTTAAGAACTTAATCGGAATTAAATTAGGAGATATGTTGATTGAACTAAGAAAGTCAAGTTTCTTTGTTCATTTAACACATTTTATTAATTTAAGACAAATGTATTCTTAGATTAAACAACCATCTCAGGTTGACAACTTAAAATTTTAAAGCAGAATGAACACTTACTTTTTTGTGAGTTCAAATAATGTATTGGCTGTAGGAGATGTTTAGCATTTAATGAACAAACAAAGCCAAGTTGGCTAAAGTACTATTGATGATTACATTTGTTGAGAGATCTGTGTCTCTATGAGGCATGCCCTGACATGTCCGTATGTTTGCAGTGGCTAATGATGCTAGAAATGCTCTAAACTAGCATTAGCATTATTGTGCTAACTATCCAGTAATGTGTCTTCTGCAGTAAAGAAAATAACTGTTGAGTAGTCTAATATTTGAAAAACTGAATACAAACATGTTTCTCGTGAGTCACATGTTGTGCAAGATGGCCAACCAGCGAAAACATGTCTACAAAATTGTCTTCCACTGCTACATGATATTTAGCTCAATTTGACGTACTGTATGTGATTCAACAATATGTTCTCTGAATGATCACAGTGATAATATGAATGCCATTTAGTGAGTCAAATTCATCACGTAATTGCATAGTTAATGAATCATTTGGCGATTTTCCTTTGTGATTCAGAGTACAATTCTGTACTGTCAATGGACTGAAATGAATCATATCCTTCATTTTGAATAACTTCAATACCCCCATTTTATGGTCTCAAACAAGAGCAAAATGGGGGGCTTAAGCATTTATTTTTTCTGGTTAGTGCTGGTTTCAGGATTTCATGGTTTCAAGGTAATGGAAAACCTGGAAATATCAGGTATAATAAATTATAATATAGATAATTAAAATGCATTACGATCATGCCACAATGATGTAAAGCATTTTATTATCTATATTAGAATTTTTTATAACAGGAATTAAGCATTAATTAATATTAACAATGCACAATACTTTTACAGCTTTTATTAATCTTAGTTAATATTAATTTCAACATTTACTAATACATTCCTCAAATCAAAAGTGGTGTTTGTTAACATAAGTTAATTCATTATGAACTAACATGAACTTAAAATCAACAATTGTATTTTTATAAACTAATATTAACAAGGACTAATAAATTCTGTAAAAAATATATTGTTAATTGTTTGTTCATGATACCTAATGCATTAAATAATATTAACGAATAGAACATTATTGCAAATTGTTACCAAAAAGACCATTCAAAAAGAGGCTGTGACAGGGCGGAGGGTGAATTTATGTTATATGCATGTTATTTTTTATATAATTAATTGCTCTAAATTAACATGCTAAATCGATAGCCCTAAATGTTACACTTACATTATATTTCTGACACTACACTCAAAGCACATTGCATGGTGAACAGGGGACTCTCTTCAACCACCACCGGTGTGCAGCCATAGTGCGCTAGAATGCTCACCACACACCAGCTATTGGTGGAGAGGAGAGAGTGGGGTGATAGAGCCAATTCATGTGGGGATTATTTCACTGCATGCCCAATTATTAGGCAAGTGAGTATTCAGATCTTATCCTTATTTCAATGCACATTTTCCAACTACATACCATTTAAACTTGAATGCTTATTGGATTCAATCATTTTCAGGTGGTATGTATTTGTGTAATGAGGGAGGGTGTGGCAAAAATGACTAACATCTTATATCAAGGTGTGCATAATTATTAGGCAGCTTCATTACCTCAGGTCAAATGGGCCAAAAAAGAGATTTAACTGACTCTGAAAAGTCAAATATTCTAAAATGCCTTTCACACAGATGTAAAACTCTTGAAATAGCTAAACTATTGAGGCGTGACCACCAGACAATCAAACATTTTGTTGCGAATAGTCAACTGGTGCGCAAAAAACGCACGGAGAAGAAAAGGTGCAAATTAACCAAAAGACTTGAGAAGAATTAAATGTGAAACTACCAGGAACCCATTATCCTCCAATGCTACCACATTCTAGAACTGCAACCTACCTGGAGAGTCCAGAAGTACAAGGTGTCAATTCCTCAGAGACATGGCCAAGGTCAAGAAGGCTGAAACATGACCACCACTGAATATATTCACAAGTTGAAGCATTAAGATTGGGCAAAGAAATACATGAAGACTTTCAAAGGTATTATAGACAGATAAAATGAGTGACTCTTGATGGACCAGATGAATAGGCCAATGGCTGGATCACTGCTGATTTTTATGCAGGACAATGATCCATCACATGCATCCAAGTACTCCACTGCTTGGCTAGCCAGCAAGGGCCTTAAAGATGCCCAAATAATGACTTGGCCCCTTTCCTCACCTGACTCAAATGTGAGATTTACAGTGAGGGAAGACAATAGACCTCTTTGAACAGCATTTGGGAGGCTGTGGTTGCTGCTTCAGTGAAAGTTGATCATGAACAGTTCAAGAAACTGACATGGATGGAAGCCTCATGGCTGTTATTGAAAAGAAGGGTGGCTATATTGGTCACTGAATATTTTTGAAAGGCCAAACATTTTATTTAATTGTCATTTTGCGTTGCTTATTTGTTGCACCTACTCTAAAAATTGAAAATAAACAACTGAGTTGGGGAAATTATTTTTGTAATTTAGTTGCCTAATAATTGTGTACACATATATTCCCCTGAGAAAGACAAAACTCACTTTTTCTTTGTTAAACATTCAGGTTTGAGGTTCAATACAATTTTGGATTGACTGAGAGCATTGTGTTTGTTCAACAAAAAAATTTATGTCAAAACTAATTACTGAGGAATACAATTTGCCCAATAATTGGGCTCGCAGTGTAAGAGGCCATGATCTATAAGGGTCATGGGGGCAATTTGGATTTTGAATTACTACAGAGAGTCAGGACCAAGGTTTGACTTCTCATCCAAAAGATGGTGCCTTTTTACAGTATAGTGGCCCCATCACAACACTGGGGCGTTAGGACCCACACAGACTGTGGGGTGAGCACCCTCTGCTGGCCTCACAAACAACTTTTAAAGCAGCAACCTTAGCTTTCCACAGGAGGTCTCCCATCCAGATGCTGACCAGGCTCAACCCTGCTTGAATTCAGTGGGCAACTGGTCTAGCACTACAGGGTGATATGGCTGCTGATATTAGAATTACATTAGAATAAGACAAACCAGTTCACAAATCAGTGTATTATTAATTTGCACTGTATCCAATAATCTGTGTCCAGATAATACCTGGAAACATCATGGAAAAATCATGGAAAGTCATTGGTCATAAAGGGTGGGAATGTTGTAATTCGGTGCCGATCTAGCTGGTGGACCAGCAAACTTACTGTATGAGACACATTCATAGAGGGTTTGGAACATGAAACCTGACAGCCTCGAAATTAAGTTATTTGTCTGTATTTGCCAAGTTATTTGTCTGTAATGCAAGGGCAAACATGCACTATAGAAATGTATAGCATTACAGTTCAACACATCAAATACAAAATGTTTTTTTAAATCAAATATCAAATGTTTTTTATACACCAAACAATATATTGACATTTGCAGTGTCTCAGGACAGGAGGTTATAGTAAAATCGCACTATAATAGCTTGTCATATAAAACCAAAACTTTATAATGACAGAGCAAGCTGCATTATTTAAAACAAACTGTACCGATGCTCCCTATAAGCAGACTACACAGTCTGCCCTAGGGGTCACCATCTTACCCTAGGAGGGCACCAGAAAGTCCACCGGCTGCCCTTACTCACGCATTATACGTTATTCAAGGTCCCGAAAGCAGTTGCGGAACTCAGGCGATCACTTCACACTCAATTCACGTGAACCTTAAATAGCTTGAAGAACTGTGGTGAATTCTCCAAGAAGCTTGGTACATCCTATCTGCCAACAACCAAGAAAGTCCAGGTGTACCTAGGAGAATTGGGGCTGTTTTAAAGGCAAAGGTGGCCACACCAAATATTGATTTATCTTTTTGTTAATTGATAAATGAAAACTATGTATGGCATTATTTTTGAAGACATCCTCACTATGCAAAATTTTTCACAAGTGCCTAAAAATTTTGCACAGTACTGTACATATATTTCAAATCAGATGATTGCAACATGCTCCAAAAAATTTTAGACAGTTGAGTGTTTACCACTGTAAAACATCACCATTTCTTCTAATAACACTTATTAAGCACTTGGGCACTGAAGACACAAGTTTGTTAAGTTTAGAAAGTGAAGTTTCCCCCAATCATACATTTTGTTGGTCTTTAGCTGCACAATTGTACAGGGTTTTCACTGCCGTATGATTTGCTTCATAATGCGCCATACATTCTCAGTTGGAGAAACACACAGCCATGCACTTGAAATCCGGGCTGTACATCCCAGGAAAAAACTGTGCTGGATGGCAGTATATGTTGCTCCAAAATTTTTACATATCTGTCTGCATTCATGGTCTTCTCACAGATGTGTGAGTTACACATGCCATGGGCACTGACACACCCCAGGCCCATACAGACACTGGCTTTTGGACCTGACGCTAATAACAGCTTGGATGGTCCTTTTCTTCTTTGGCCCGGATAACATGATGGCTTTGGTTTTCAAAATCTTTTTGAAATGTGGACTCTTCTGACCCAAAAACACAGTTCCACTGTTCTTCTTTCCATCTAAGATGAAACAGAGCCCAGAGAAGTCAGCAGCGCTTCTAAACAGTGTTGATGTAGGGCTTCTGCTTGCAATGTATAGTTTTAACAGTGACATCTGAGGGATCGGAGATCACACATATTCAGAAATGGTTTTCAACTTGCCCTCTAAGCACTGAGATTTGACCAGATTCCTTGAATTTTTAAACTACAGTTGAAGTCAGAAGTTTACATACACTTAGGTTGAAGTCATTAAGAATCACTCCACAGACTTCATATTAGCAAACTATAGTTTACAGGCAGAATGTTTTACTTTTAATTGACTATATCACAATTCCAGTGGGTCAGAAGTTTACATTCACTAATTTAACTGTTCCTTTAAGCAGCTTGGAAAATTCCAGGAAATGATGTCAAGTCTTTAGGCAATTAACCAGTTAGCTGCTGATAGGCTAATTTGATAACTGGAATGAATTGGAGGTGTACCTGTGTATACTAAAGCCTACCTTCAAACTCAGTGCCTCAGTGCTTGACATCATGGGAAAATGAAAAGAAACCAGCCAAGACCTCAGAAAAAAAAATTGTGGATCTCAACAAGTCTGGTTCATCCTTGGGAGCAATTTCCAAATGCCTGAAGTTACCACGTTCATCTGTACAAACAATAGTACGCAAGTATAAACACAAGGGGACCACACAGCCATCATACAAACTCAGGAAGGAGATTCTGTCTCCTAGATATGAATGTAGTTTAGTGTGAAAAGTGTAAATCAATCCCAGAACAACAGCAAAGGACCTTGTGAAAATGCTGTAGGAAACAGGTAGACATGTATCTATATCCACAGTAAAACGAGTCCTATATCGACATGGAAGAAGCCGCTTCTCCAAAACCGCCATAAAAAAAGCCAGACTACAGTTTTGAAGTGCACATGGAGACAAAGACCTTACTTTTTGGAGAAATGTCCTCTGGTCTAATGAAACAAAAATGTAACTGTCATAATGACCATCATTATGTATAGAGGAAAAAGGTTGAGGCTTGCAAGCTGAAGAACACCATCCCAACAGTGAAGCATGGGGGTGGCAGCATCATGTTGTGGGGTGCTTTGCTGCAGGAGGGACTGGTGCACTTTACTAAATAGATGGCATCATGAGGAAGGAAAATTATGTGGATATATTGAAGCAACATCTCAAGACATCAGCCATGAAGTGAAAGCTTGGTCTCAAATGGGTCTTCCAAATGGACTATAACCTCAAGCATACCTCCAAAGTTGTGGCAAAATGACTTCAGGACAACAAAGTCAAGGTATTGGAGTGGCCATCACAAAGCCCTGACCTCAGTCCGATAGAACATTTGTGGGCAGAACAAAAAAAGTGTGTGCGAGCAAGGAGTCCTACAAATCTGACTCAGTTTCACCAGTTCTGTCTGGAGGAATCGGCCAAAATTTCAGCAACTTATTTTGAGAAGCTTGTGGAAGGCTATCCAAAATGTTTGACCCAAGTTAAACAATTTAAAGGCAATGCTACCAAATACTAACAAAGTGTATGTAAACTTCTGACCCACTGGGAACGTGATGAAAGAAATAAAAGCTGAAATAAATAATTCTCTGTACTATTATTCTGACATTTCACAGTCTTAAAATAAAGTAGCGATCTTAACTGACCCAAGACCAGGAATATTTTCAACGATTAAATGTCAGGAATTGTGATTTTTTTTTTTTAAATGTATCTCGCTAAGGTGTATGCACTTCTGACTTCAACTGTATATTTTGCACTGTAGAGGGTGAAATACCAAAATCCTTCCAATTTGTCTTTGGAAAACATTGTTCTGAAAGTGCTGGATTATTTGCTCAAGCATCTGCTGGCAAACTGACACGTCTCGAATGATCCTTGCTCTTGAAGGTCTAGGCTGTTTTAGGAGGCTCCCTATATACTATGACATGATTGCCTCACCTGTTTAACATCTCCTGTTTCACATTGCCTTTTTATTTTTACTCATCAAATTGTTATTTGTCTTAAATTGTCCCTGTCTCAACTATTTGGAGCGTGTTGCAATCATCTGTTTAAAATTATTGTACGTTTTCAAAAAACAATTACGTTTCAAGGAAAAACATCATATAATGATTAGTTGTAGTGCTTTCAATATAGCAAAGGGTAAATATGATGTGCAAATCCCTGCTTTTTGTTTTTATTCACACTTTTTTGGAATTGGGGTTGTATGTATTTTATGCACCAAACACTATACTGACATTTAAAAAAGGGAAATTGTAAAACTTTTTTTCTGCTGGGTCAGGAATTTATGGTAAGATGACATCATAGCTTGTAATGTAACATTTGTGGGCAGAACCGAAAAAGTGTTTGTGAGCAAGGAGTCCTACAAGCCTAACTTTTTCTGCTGGGTCAGGAATTTATGGTAAGATGACAACATAACTTGTAATGTAAAATTGAGATGTTTGTAATGGTAGAGCAGGCTGCATTTATGAAAATACACAAAATATCAGATCACACTTTAAATATATCTTATAAAAAATAGATTTCCGAATTTTCAAATCTCTGTTATTTTTATTTTATAAATTTTTTATTTTGTTTTATAGTGGGCATGAATGGAATGGTGATTGAGAAATATACCTCAAAAGCCTATTGTATCATATATGCTACATGCAATTTCAACATGCTTTTTCAAGAAAATGATAAGCAAGTTGCATATATTCAGCAAATACTTATTTTAATATCAGTAACAATATAATCATTACTATCACGTTTACTTTAGTAAAATAAGCTGCCATTTATCTCAACTTTTTTTTTGCGGAAGACGGCCACCATTTTAAATAGATTGATATAAACATTGAAACCACTTTTTTTCACAAACTACCACTAGATGGTGCCATAAACATACATACACACTTACATACCAAACTTGTTTGTTTTTTTTTTGTGCATTTCAGCTTGAACAGAGAGTGAGACAGGAGTCATCAAACGTTGTGTATCACATTTGATACATGCAGCGCTACAGGGTTAAGAGTTTTATATTTTATACACACATTTCCAACACGATTTTTCTAATGAATAATTTTACAAAAAAGTTAGCATACGTTGCTTAAATTCAGTAAATACTCATTTTGAAATTTGTCAGCAACATAAATGTTATTTTTAATTTAAATTTTTAATTTAAGATTTCACATCAAAAAGATGAGAGTACCACAATATGAAGTCAGCCAAATTTCACCAAGAGGCAGTAGAGATCTAATGCACTGCATACACCGGTTTTTTCAGCAAATTTTTGATCATGTTGATAATTTTGAGGCTTTACAAAGTTATGTCTCAAATGAAACAAGCACTGTTATAGAGATAAAGAGTAGCTCAAACTCATTTTAATTAGAAAATAGGGAGGCAAAAGGGTCCTATAAGAGGCCTTGGGGGCCTCACAGTCACAGGAGCCCTACTGAAGGGGCCTTGTTTAGGCTTTGGGGTCCACATATTTGAGCGTATATAAAAAAATATTTTTTTAAGGCGATGGGCAGCGAGAGCTTACAGCCTAGGGATCCTCCGGACCATTGGAAGTCAAGGGCCCCTGGGTCCATTTCTTTCCATTTGTTTTCTATTCTGTACTTTTTAACAGAGACAAACGTACTGTATGTCAAATTGATATAATTAAATGAATAAATATAAAATAAAAATACAATTCTGAGTTCTTTCATGCATTAAGCTAAAATACTGGACAAACTGCATCCTGTATGCTTTTAAAAAGGAACACAATTCTATTTTCTTAAGAATGGGATGATTTCATTTATGGGACAGTTAGCAACCCTATAGCAACAACTTATTATGTTATATTTGGCTACCCCAATGATTCTTGCTTTTGTTTCTGCAGCAGATCCTGTTTTGCTTTGTACTTGTTCAATTCTGCAATGGACAGCAAAATGGTAATTCATTTTTTACCTTTTTCTCACACTTTGATTTCTGTTAGATGATTACTGGTATTTTATTGTCAATAATAACATAGTTATTAGGCCATTGTTTTTAATTTCATATATGTGCTTGAGAAGATGAAAAAATTTGTGTTTTACTGCAAAATAAAAACAATAATCTTGTGGTTATAACCTAATTAAAACAATTTGAATATTGAAAAATTACAGTGAGTGTAGGCCAACCGTGCAATTTTTCGTTGCGTTTCACTATTTTCTGTGAAACACCAAATTAGATTAGCCTAACTGCATGCATGACTAATAGTGTTCCACATGAAATGTAATCTTTTGCCTGTATTATGATATATTGACATTGATAATATGGTTTTATTTTGACGTGTTTATATTTCTCTTGTGGACTGGGTTGGGATAGGTCATTGGGGGGGTTGCAGTTACATGTTATGTTAGTGATAATTTACAATAAGTGTTGTAAAGAATGTTTCATTTCTTTAGTAAAACAAAAATTTTTGCTGTTAAAATGCATCTACTTACTATAATAACAGAATTTGCCTGTTTTGGTTTTGTTTAGAAAAGTGTGACTTTAAAGTTGCAATGATGCAAACTGAGGAAAAAGTCTTCTGCTTCAGAAAAATGATGGACCACGAGCAAGTTTGTGGGTCTCATCAATCAACCTCATCATGCCATGCTGAGAACAAAAATGGCATGACATGTATTAAGTGGTCAGCAAACATTCAACTGATGTGTATGACTGATTCTGGAATTACACTGAACGGTAGGACACATATCACAAACCTTTTCATCATTGGAAACCACACCCATTTCATTTTAATTTCAAAATATCTATTTCTGCAGGAAAAATCGTGTGCGCCCGTGATCAAAATTGTGAGTCAAAAAGCAGTCATAGTGTGTCATAAAAAAAATTGCTAATTGCTCATATAAAATGTTTTTTTTTTTTTTTTGTGAAGTACATTTTAGATTAATTTAATCATATAAATGTGTTTGTTGTAGCCATTAATTGCAGTGAAGAGTATGAATCTGTTGGTAAGTTAATTTAATTCAAGTGTTCATTAACATAGTCTCATTAATATTTATATGAAAAGTCACTAAAGTTTGTGTGTTATATTTAACAGAAAGCCGAAATTCTGTCTCCGCATTATCAATAAGTGAGTTTACAATTAATAACATTAACTGATCAATTACTATTTTTTTTTATTTTTAACAACATAATTTCATACTGTCCATGTACTGTACATACAGTACAGTCAGTTGTTTCTTGTTTTATTGATTTTGTTTGTTTTTTGCAGGCATTCCTCTGATAGCTGTGATGATCATCCACTATGTGTCACTATATTTGTTTATTTCTCCTAAATAAAGTTTGTAAAGTACTTTTATGGATGTAATGATGTTTTGATTTATTGATAGTATGTCCAAATGCTTCTGTAATAATTTTTGGACAATTGTTTTAAGGAATATTCTAGGTTCAATACATGTTTAACTCAACCGACAGCATTTGCGGCATATTGTTTATTTGAACAAAAATTATTTATACTCCTCCCTCCTTTTCTTTAAAAAAAAGCATTTCATTGTGACACTTGAAATTAGAGTGCATTGTGGGTAAGAATGAGTGAACAAAAGTTCACTCATGAACAGAATTCAGACACTCCTACAAAATAGCGAAAACTCAAAATAGTGCACAATATAGTGGATAGGGGCGGTTTCAGACACAGCAAGTGTTCCACGATCAGGGTTGGTGCCCTACATAGGTTATGTACTCTACATTTAAAGAGCGGTGGTACTGCTGTACAGAACTAACAATCTAAATACTTATGACACTGAAAAATGTAACTACACTGAAATAAGAATCCACACAGGACTTTACAAGCTATGAAATATCAAAAGAGGGCATTATATTTCAGCATTATATATATATAATGTCCTTGTGGGACATTTTCATGTTTTCACTGTAATAATTACTAAAAATGTTTCCAAACCTCTCTTCTTATTGACAAATTCATCCAGATCTGACAAGAGCCCTTAAAGGGCTCACCCAAAAATTAAAATTCTCATTATTTACTCACCATCATGCAAGCCCAGATGTGTATGACTTTCTTTCTTCTGCTGAATTTAAATGGAGATTTTAAGAAGAATTTCTCAGCTCTGTAGGTCCATACAATGCAAGTGAATGAGTGGCAACATTTTAAAGCTAAACAAACAAACATAAGTCAGCATAAAAGAAATCCATAAGAATCTAGTGGTTAAATCGGTATCTTCAGAAGCGATGTGATAGGTGTGGATGAGAAACAGATCACTTTAACTTTCTTCGTGTGTTTTTGGTGATTCACATTCTTCTCTGCATATCTCCCCCTGCTGTCTAGTAAAAAAGGACTTAAATATTGAGCTGTTTCTCACCCACACCTATCATATCACTTCTGAAGACATGGATTAAACCACTGTAGTCTTATGGATTACTTTTATACTGCCTTTATGTGCTTTTTGGAGTATCACAATTTTGGCCTACAGAGCTAAAATATTCTTTTAAAAATCTGAATTTGTGTTCTGCAGAAGAAAGGAAGTCATACACATCTGGGATGGCATGAGGGTGAGTAAATGACGAGAATATCTTTTTTTTTATTATTATTTTTGGTAAACTATCTCTTTAAAGTGATATCTCAGCCAGAATTTAATATTATGTCATCATTTCTCTACCCTCGTGTTGTTCCAAACCAGTGTGATGCTTTGTATTATGTGGAAAAGATTGTTAGGGACTGACAGTCTCGGTCACCATTCACTTTCTATAAATATAAACATTCACTGAAAGTAAATAGTGACTCAGGTAAACATTCTGTCTAATATCTACTTATTATGTTGCATGGAAGAAAGAAAGAAAGTCATATGGGTTTGGAACAACATGATGAATTTCCATTAATAATAATTCTATAATACATGTTCAATGTCTATTATGCAATTTGTGAAAGTAACGAGTTCCTCACTACGTGAGTCCTCTTTTAACTGGATAGTTTCTTACTCGAGTAATTATTTATGTTAGTACTTTTACTTCTACTTGAGTAATTATGTTTTTGAAGTAATTGTACTTTTACTTGAGTACAGTTTTTGGCTACTCTACCCACATCTGGTCATTCTACAACTATCACGCAAGTCATATAATGTAAGTTATAACTACCTACAGTACATAAACATCTGGACATATAATCGTGTATAACGGAGCATCTCCTTATGGTTCTACACACGTCTACAAACAACACAGAATGGCAGTGACAGCTAGCCAGCGCACCCTCATCCACTTCTATTAATTTCTGATAAGCAGCAAGTTATACACTGAAGGCCAGGGACCTTTTGTTAATCAGTGATAGATGGACCAATCAGATGTCTGCATTTCACAAAGCTCAAAATGGTACATTTGCCTATTTTAGTAAAATATCAGCCGTTAAAACTAGATAAAATTATAGTCATTTACAGGAATAAACTGTAACGTTTGTTGATGTTTCTCCTTGAGGACTTGCTATTGGCTGTTGTGTCTGCATAATTAATGAGGTACGTCTGTAGGTTTTAGGGACTGTTTGGAAGTTTTATTAACTAACATTTAAAAGTAATTGGGGTTATAGTTATGTTTTGAGTTCAGCTTAATGTTAAATATGTCATTTAATGTTATGAAAAGGGGTTGTTATTTTTATTTAATATATATTTTATATATTTATTAAATATATGTTATTTAGTTACACTGGGTGAGATCAGAGCCATATAGAGAGAGAGTTGCGACAACTCCATTGACTCCAATGGAACGTTTTTTTTTTACAGCAATGGCGGCTCGTGGAGCCTCTCAATAGTTCCCGGAAGTAGCAGCAAACACATGCCGCGCCGTAGAGATGAAGCAGAAAAAACCGTTTGCGACGCACTTTTAAAAGGTGAGACGTTTAAAGAATAACATTATCTTATTCTGTATATTATCAGTACATCTAAATAAAAATAACTTGTAAATTAAAACCTTATAGTTGAGTATTACTCATTAAATTAGGAGATAAGGGATGTTATCGGATAACTAACAGATTAGGCAAGGATTGGAGCTGGATAAAGTTAGTAACGAACACCCTATTAATTGTAAAATCTGTTCTCTTGATTCAGTTTCATCCATCGTTTTTGGAATTAGAGAAACGGAGTCTAAACATATATGTTTTGCAGGGTGAGGTAAGTTGCATATTAGTTCAATATAACGTTTTTCTCCTCTCCATGTCAGTGGGGAAGCCATACATTCAGCACACCTTTCTCTGAGCTGATTGGAGCATCCCCATGCAGCACAGCAAACCATGGTGAAGACTATGCAACGACAACATGAAAGAAAGGACACATACAAAATGCTTGGCATGCTATTTAATTTATTAGAAATGTATTCATGAATTGCTGTAAATAGTTATTGCATTTATTTGAATAAAAATACAAAAAAAAGTAATATCGTAATATATTATTACAATTTAAAATAACTGTTTTCTATTTTAATGTATTTTAAAATGTAATTTACTCCTGTGATGCCAAGCTGTATTTTCAGTCTCATTACTTTTGAACGGCAGTTTATATACGAGTATGCTTAAGTTGTTTTAAAGCTGAATATATTGTGTATATGAATAAGTATTGTAAGAATTATACATTAGATATATAATATTTATAATACATAAATAATTATATTACTATATATAGAATTGTAAGAATTGTAAACAATAAGCTTCATTTCACTAAATTTTACATTTACGTAACTGCTGCTAATAGTTAATAGTTCATTGACCCATTGTGCGGTGCGAGCTGGAAATCACCTGTCACCAGCCTCTATCTGAAAAGTCATAAATATGACATTAGTTACCATGAGATTAGTGAAAACAATGAACATGAGGTAACATAAAAAGGCAACAGAAACCCTAGCCTGAAATAAGTTGAGGCAAATAACGGTAAGCGAACACTAATCCTCAAATATTAGCTGATTTGATCTTTAAAAAAACAACATCGCTGTAACAACATACTCATGCTACATAGATATGTCAGTGTGTTACATAAATATATAAAATAAATGCATTTATTGACTACTAATTACCAGAAATCGCAGTTCTGTCACTCTACTCTAACAGTTTGAAATGCCCGCCAAAGCACTTCCTGGAACTATCTGAAGTCTACGTGAATCAAGTGACGATCAAGCATTTAGAACTTCCGTTGTCGCAACTCTCTCTCTATATGGCTCTGGGTGAGATTAGTGTTGCTTTAAAATAGGTGTGATCCTACTAACGGTAAACATTTTCAACTGTGTGATTTCAAAATGTTCATTGTTTATTAAAAGTTGATTAAAACTCCCTCAATTTTCTTCCCTGTAATACACATGCTATAATACTATTAATGCAAGTGCCTGAAGTAGATATATTAATTCCAGCTGAAATTCAGTTGTGGTCTGGGCCAGCAGTATATTATCAGTCTAACAGCTTCTGTTTTAGCTTCTCTCTACAAGGGTAGATGTTTAAAGTGTACTAAAGTATACTTCAAATAGTTCCATATTAGCTCAAGCAAGTATACTTAACACATCTTTAGTGCCACAACAGCAGAGCTTTCAGAAAATTCAAGTGCATTAATGTGTTGTTCCAATTTAGCAGAATATACATATTCCCATTTATAGCCTGCCAGCAACACTCTTTAGTAAAAATGAAGCACCCACGATTAAAGTGTGCTTAAGGATATTATTTTTTCACTAGGGCTGACTTGCTAGAAAGACTTTGAAGTTGCTGAATAAGCTGTTCGCTAACTTCAACCAGAGCCTCAGAATTAAATCACACCCTCTCTTCAAAATCTCACCCTCCAAAGATATCAGATGAGCAAATCTGATGTCAACAAATTACAAAAGAGCCTTTCTAGTTTTTTCTTTTTCATGGTGCACATAGCAATGCCTTGTATAGCAACATCAGTGGCACTTGGTGATAACACAAACACATTGCCCTCTGAGTAAGCATCCAGCTTGTTTGCTCAATGCGAAAGGTGTTATCATTTCCATTTTGCGGAGCTATTGAGAATGGATGTAAATTCAAAGGCTAAGCAACAGCTGCCATCCTTATTGACAGCTCTGGGCTTACAGGTCATAGTGACTCTGACTGATAGCAGCTCCTTGGTAGATATGCTTATAGTTTATAGGTGATGTTGTAAAGACTCTGGGGGACAGTTCTGCAGCAAATCTCAGTTCTCATTCTAAACCTTTGGCCCCCAATGGTCTGTTTTCCCAGAGTGCCCTGTAGAATTTCTAACCTCTTAGGCACAGAGTTAATAAATGAGCTAGTGTTGGAAATAAAAATGACCACTATGTTTTAGCTTCTCTCACTATCCATTTTTTCTGTCCCTCTTTGTTAAAAGGAATGTTCCAGGTTCAATGCAAGTTAAAAAGAACACTGAAATCGTTGGTAAGTCCCTGATTTGTTCACATTAAAATCATGTTAACACATATAATGTTTACGTCTTGTGGCTATACTTTTTACTTTAAAATTTATGAACTGGCCCCATTAATTTCCAATGTAAGTATGAATGTAGACACTGTTCCAATGTAACAACAATTATCTCCCTCTTTTTGTTTTTATTTATTTATTATTTTTATAAATGAGGGCCATCAACATTATGTTAAATTGCTAATGATTGAGATTAACTTGTATTGAACCTGGAACATGTCTTTAAAGGAATAGTTCAGCCCAAAATGAAAATGTTGTCATTATTTACTCAATCCAGACTTTCTTCTTCTTTGAAACACAAAATGATATGTTCTGCAGAATGGCAGCTTTTTTCACAATTCGCTTTTATAGTATCCTTTTTTCTATTCAATGAAAGTGAATGGTGACTGAGGCTATAACGGTCTACCTAATATCTCCTATTGAGTTTCACAGAAGAAATAAATGGATTTGGTGAGTAAATGATAACAGAATTACTATTTTGGGCTGACTATACTTTTAAGTCATCCATAAAAAGGTATTTACTGTAAAAGCTAGTCAGTGGCACAGAGACAACCTCCAGGTCAGGAATGAAAGTTTGACTTTAGCACTGCCAGAAAAACAAGAACATGTTCAGATGGGGGAGGTTTACTACAAGTTGACCAAACTGTCCTTGAGGTGTCAAATCTGTGGTGTCAATACACCAACTCGCACCTCCTCAACAATGCCAAATGAGTAAACATACCAGACACATGGTTAGGGTGAGAGCAAAAGAGAGAAAGGGGCCGTCCTTACTTGCTCTTTTGAGCGGGAGTGAGAGGAGGTCCAAAGGGAGGAGGCAAACGGGGAGAGCAGGATCGTGTTAAAGAGAAAGGGAGCGAGGAAAAGGGAAGTGCAGCTCTGTTTGCTGAGTAGTACAGGACCATGCTGTCAGGCAGCTCTCTCATCTGGATTGGGGCACTGCTTCTGGGACTTGAAGCTCCGCTGATCAGGACATCTGACTTCCAGCACCATGGATACGAGGAGATGGTGAGGGCTCTTTTTGCTGTCCAAAGGGAATGCCCCTACATCACCCGCATCTACAGCATTGGTCTCAGTGCGGAAAGACGGCACCTTTATGTCCTGGAGTTCAGTGATAATCCTGGCATCCATGAAGCACGTGAGTTTTTCACAAACTGAACTTAACTTTTGTAGCAAGCAGAGTCAGAAATTAACTTATTTTTATTGAGGGGTGATATTTACCCTGTGAAATAGATTTTCATGAGCATTTCTACTTCTATAAGGTCATGTTTTTTTTCTAACATAAACAAAAATCGTCTATTTGTGTAAAAAAAAAAAAATTACATTTCAAATCAATTAATGTAAATGTTCACTACAATGTCTAAACCATGAATATTAAGGCCTAAAACAGAATATTATGAAATTGAATGTTAGATATCAGATAAAAACCAGAGTGATCCATCTTCTCCCGAGACATTTAAAAAACTCTTTTGGTGGCATTTTTGACCAAGCCCTGATACATTTCTGACCTTGGTCCCAAACCATTAAATTCCTCACACACATAGCTGTGTGTTCCAACAAACTCCATTTTTTATGTTTTAACCGAGGCTGTACAGCTGCCACAGTTTACTGTTGAAGTAATAATTTGGGTTTGATTGCAAGATTGCTGCTGTTCCGTTGAATCGGCATACATAGTTTTTCTCAGAACAGCACTGGCAGTACAGTTGAAATAAAGCTTTGGCAGGTAATTCACATGTTCATTTGGCCAGGCAATGTCGACTGTCAGCTTGATTTATCCTGCTGCTCCTCACACATTTGCATATGGATAATTGCATTTAGGAATAGGCAGTAATGGGTTTAGGGGAGGTGAATACTGTATGTGCCGTGAGATGTGGTGAGTATTAGTGGTTGCAGGCAAGAGCAAACATCACTCTTATTATTCATCTTAATATGAACATTCCCAGAGGAAAGATATATATATATATATATATATATATATATATATATATATATATATATATATATATCTCAATTGTTTCTTGTGGATGGAGTGTGAATGGAGATTTTTGCTGAAGTCTCCTGCTTCTCAGATGTTTCTCCTGAGAAAAAGTCTCCAGTAATCTCACATTTATCTCTAGAGTTTAGAAGAAATCCAACTAATGTCACAAACTGTGCTCAGATTTGCCAAGAAACCAGAGTCTGCAATCAAAACACAGAGATTCAATATGAACGCAAACCATTCTCATCAAATTCTTCCAAGACCAAATTATCTGAGCTATGCAGTCCACATGCATTTTTAAGCATTCTTACTGTATGCCAACAATTGCCTGATTTGTGTCTATTTGTATTTCTCCTAAGGAACTGGGAGAAGTTGATACATCTAGATAACTCAGACTTCCATTGTCTCATCATGAGATATGTAAAAAAAAAAAAAAAAAAAAAAGCAAACTAGGCATAACATTTCCTTAGTTTTAGTCTGTAGACCGTTTTCATTTTTTCATTTAAATTCAAAACACATTTAGCTCTCAGTTACTGGAAATAGTTTAAATCTATCAACAAAGAGGTTATTTGTGAGAAATCTATACATGAATCTTTGTTATCTGATATAAAGATCTACTTCTCTTGGCAATATGCTTACAAAGGTAAAATCCCGGAGAGAATTCCAGGATGTATACATGTTCCACAAGGAGTATAAAAACAGGAACCGGTAGAGCAAAGTGGGCAAAGGACTTCTGACCTGACCCTTTAGATTCCAAACAATGTTTTAGCCAGAGTATTAATTCTGAGGCCACTCGTTTGGTGAGACACAAGAGACACAACCAAAAATTCAATTCATCCATCATTAATGGGAAGACTGTGATGAGCCTGCCTGCACACAGTGGCTAATTCGATTTGCGGTCTTGCCATCACTCACTTTTGCATCAAAAGTTAACAAACGGAAATCTTCTGGTACTTGTTAGAGTAGATAATTGTGAATAATGAGCCGTCAACTGCCTGTGAGACAGGATGAGAGTAGCCTGCTGCGCTGTTAAACACTTTCAATATTTTGTAGGGTGTAATAAAATGAATTTTAAATTTATTCATATTTGATATTTGCATTTACGGTGTCGTCTCAACCACAGATGCTGATGGTGAGTGACATTTTAAAGAGACAGTTCATCCTAAATGTAAAATTCTGTCATCACTTACTCACCCTCATGTTGTTGCATACCCATTTGACTTTCTTTTTTCTGTGGAACACTAAAGGAAAAATGTTGAAAAATGCACTTGCCATTCTTTTCCATATAATGAGAGTGAATGTGGATCCAGGCGGTTGAGCTCCAAAATGACATAAAAAAAAACATGAAGTTTCATCTGTTTGCTATATTTAATTTCTTCTGAATCCATATACCATAGCTTTGTGCGATCTGGGAAATTTGGTTCATTTTTCACTTATAATCTTACCCACCACTACAGCTCTAGTATCTCATTGGCACTTGCACATATACAACATGTCCATATTTGAAAGGATGCAGAAGCTGACAGTGGATGGGAAGATTTTCAGTGAAAAATAACTAAAGTTTTATAATGTTCATCACATAGAGCTATTAAATGTCTTCAGAAGACTTAGAATATAGCACACCAGTCATATGAACTACCTTTAAAGTCCCCCCGATAAAAAATGTTACACAGTAATGTATTAATTTTTATACAAATAGTACAAATTAACACATAATAAAATACATCACAATGTGTATAAACTCAAACTAGAAAAACATTAATTATAACAATGTTGGGAAGAAATATGCATGTTATGGCTTCTTAAGTAGGCACCATAAATGGGTATCACCATATAAAGGATTAAGCTCTGCACTCGTGAGTCTATGACCATGACAAAGGCATACTATCCATACTTTTTACATTTGCCAAACACAGGTATAACAGAAACAGTATGAATGGTATGGTAGTAGGGGGGCCTGGGTAGCTCAGCGAGTAAAGACGCTTACTACCACCCCTGGAGTCACAAGTTTGAATCCAGGGCATGCTGAGTGACTCCATCCAGGTCTCCTAAGCAACCAAATCGGCCGGTTGCTAGGGATGGTAGAGTCACATGGGGTTACCTCCTTGTGGTCGCTATAATGTGGTTCACTCTCGGTGGGGCGCGTGGTGAGTTGTGCGTGGATGTCAGTTGTCTTCACATCTGAGACGTCAATCCGCGAATCTTATCACATGGCTTGTTGAGTGCATTACCGCGGACACATAGCGCGTGTGGAGGCTTTACGCTATTCTCCGCGGTAACACGCTCAATAAGCCATGTGATAAGGTGCGCGGATTGACGGTCTCAGACGTGGAGACAACTGAGATTCGTCTTCCGCCACCCAGATTGAGGCTGTCACTACACCACGAGGACTTTGAGCGCATTGGGAATTGGGCATTCCAAACTGGGGAGAAAAAGGAAACAAAAAGTATGGTATGGTTCTTTTGGTACGGTAGTAAGGAATTTAGTACATGGCCTATATCATTTTGTTCAAAACAGATGGGATATGTACTAAAATTCTCTCAGTCGATTGGCACCTCTGAATCAATACTGCCCTAGACGGTCGCCTATGTTGCCTAATGGGTTGACCGGCCCTGAAAGAGAGACCCACACATCCCTTAACATTTCTCCCTTTGTGTTTCACAGAAGAAAATTAGTCGCACAGTTTTGGATCAACATGAGTGTGAGTAAATGATGACAGAATTTTAATTATCGGGTGAACTGTCCCTTTAAATGTTTAGGTAACCAGTCATAGTAAACCTTTAGTGCTTCTTCATATTTACTCTGAGTGTATGCAGTTGCTCCATCCAATTTGTTCATCTGCATGAGGACAGGCTGCACTTCTTGTGTGCTTGCAAGCTAGTCACGGATGTGACCCTTTGACCTCCTGACTTCCTGACTGGTGGTCACCTGACATGTGTTTTTCAGTGGAGCCAGAGTTCAAGTACATAGGGAACATGCATGGGAATGAGGTGCTCGGCAGGGAGCTGCTCATCTACTTGTCCCAGTTCCTGTGCGAGGAATACAGAGCAGGAAACGAGCGAATCATGCACCTCATCCACGACACACGGATTCACATCCTCCCTTCAATGAACCCAGATGGATATGAGGTGGCGGCCAGGCAGGTATACAGCCCTTAATAGCTTATCATTTACATTGTAATATCAGTATATTAAAACTGTGATTCTCCACTAGTGTTGCCTTAGTCAGGACCCAAACACACACACACATACAGTATAAACATTCAAATCTAACATTGCAGTGTACTGTATAATCATATAGACATGTACTGAATAGGTCCAACAAATATACTGTACACAATTATTTACATGACAGACTAAAATAGGAAAACTGACAAAGTTTTTAAATGTCTCTTGAATTGTAATTGTTTCATGCTCATGGCAGCCAATAATTCACAGCACAAAACAATTTGTAGTCAGCACAAACCATGTTAATCCTCAGTATTAAACCTGTATTTACAATAGTGTGGCTCGTATTTTCTTTTACCTTGCACAGTTTTGTTCATGGTTTTCCAGGATGAGGACATGGCACCCAGCCTGTCCAGGTTAGCATCTGTCTAGTTTGGCTAGCTTCTGTCAAGTGATGGTTAAATTTATCCCAAAATACCATAGAGTTTGATTGGACATAAAGCCTTTGACGTCAACAACAAACGATTTTGGAAACATTTTCTCCTCCCTTTTGAAAGTTGATAAGCCTATTTATTATCCCATCCTAACTGGGCACAATTATACTAAAAGTGTTTGGGACAACAACAGCCCATTGCGTGAACACAATCATGCATACATATACACTGCATTTAGCATGGCAGCTTTGATGTGGGAGTGTTTCTCTTGCGTCCCTCAGTTTGTTATGTTAAAATCAGCCTTGTCCCAGAGAGCATCGCTGCCTTTCTTTGGAGACTAATTACAATAGAAGAACTCTGAAGAAAGAAATAACATCCAAATATGTAATGATGCACACAACAATACACAGATTTTATTTTTGGAACAAATATAAAACACACAAGCTCCCCTTTCCTTTAGCATACAATAGACTTACCTGCCATCTACACCTCTATAACACAAAACACACACAAACATGGTAATACACACTATTTCTCTCAATTTGAGATTAATTAAATGTGCAAAGGTCCAGCAGTAACTCTCTGTGACCAAATTTTGCTTTACACATCCCATGCGCCTTCCGGAGTCCAAGACAACCACTAGCAAAGGATGCCAACTCACTATCAGACAGGCTTCATGTAACATTCTATTACTTACTGACACAACACAAACAAGCATACACAACAAACCACATGAAGTGCAAGTCTCATCTCTGATATAGAATACTGGAAATGTGAGGTGATATCACATCCCAAAGGTTACTCGAAGTACAGGAAATTAGATACTGTCTGTCTAATGCTTATCTGATTTCCAGGGTCCAGAGTTCAATGGATACTTGGTGGGCCGTGGAAACTCAAAGGAGGTAGACTTGAACCGCAACTTCCCAGACCTGAATGCTCTCATGTACTACTATGAGAAGCACAACAGCCAAAACCACCACCTGCCGCTGCCAGACAACTGGGAACTACAGGTGGGCATCAGTCAGTGTTGACCTACAGTGCAGTGCAAATGGAAAATGGGGTGTGGGAAAGATGGGTCAACCAATTAGTCATGGAGCTTGAGTAGCTAGTAGCTTCAAACTTCTGATAAGCATTGCATAATCTTGAGACAATATGAAAAACACTTTGCAAAGGCTTATGATGGCACAAAATGTTTACAAATAATCAAGGCCATATGCTAACCATTTATATATACTGTATATATATATATATATATATATATATATATATATATATATATATATATATATATCCATGTTTTTAGTGATATTTGGTGATTTTAGTGCATATATTGTCCTTTGACATTTATAAAGTTATTAGGCACTTTTTAGAGTGTACTGAAGTCAGTATGAGTGCTGAAATGGGACTTGAACTCATAACAAGGCAGGGGGGTGGAGGTCAGCTGAATTTGGTAGAATGGATTTCAAAATAATGTGTAAAATGGTCATTTTCGTGATGTTAAAATACTATCTCCTATCCCAGCTTAATCTGCACAGTCAACTATAAGTCATTTGTAAAAACTGTGGTGCTATCAAAACATGTATTTCAGCATCCTGACCATGAGAATGGGGCGGGACCATATGATTGATAAGCAATGGAAGACAGGAGTCGAGTTTGCGGTTATTTTTGCAATTCTGTTTGGTGATGCTAGCGGCACCGAATTTACACACTTCACATCTGATACATTTTTAAATAAGCAGTGTGGGATGTGCAGGACTTTGTGAAAGACATTCTAATTCTGTGGAAATCTGTGGGCGCAGATTCCGTGTTGGCCTGCCCCAAAAACTTGGCCGAATTTCTTGTGCCATTCTCTGCCAGTCGAGCTAAAGGAATTCTCTATACAGTATACAGTGTGTTGTTTATATGTTTCCATTGGCAACAGAGTGACTTTTAAATTGAATTACAGCAATCTCATATTCAGACATACTATAGATAAATCACTGTTCCAGTCTCAAAAAAACCCTAAAAAACAGGTTAGAGCCAGTTTCTGCCTTCCGAAAAAAAAGTTGTTGTTTTTACAGTTGGACGGCACACTTAAGCTCTCCATTAGTGTGTTGGTAACTCTTCCAGGTCTCACTCTGCTGGCCTGCTCTCTATCAACTGTCAACATATCTAGCTTTTACAAAAAACTGTTGTTAGTCTTCATCATGAGCTCTGGATATTTCGGTTAGCCTTTTACAACTTGATGGGTAATATATGTTTAATTTGAGTTTAAATAAATTAGATCTGTTTTGTAGGTTGCAGATTGGTGATTTTGCTCATACTTATAAAAAAAGGTCACAATTTTTCTGATAGAGTACAAAAAGGGGTACAAACGTCTGTCACTATTTGTAAAAATGCTTCTGTTTTGCATTTTTACAATTTTCCTTACAAATAGCTTTATCAGCATGACAATTTGCGTGAAAACTTGATTTAAAAATGTTATATGAATTTCTAAGTATTTGGTAAGTCACCCATTTGCTTTAATGACAGCATGCATCGAGCTGGTATGCACTCCACAAATTAGTACAAAACCTCATGTTCATCATTATCCCAGCATGATTTGAGAATGTTTTAAAGAGCATTTTGCATGCTTCAGTAGAATCAAGGACATCTAACCATTCGTATAAAGGAGTTAACAATGTCAAAATGTTGCTTATTTGATCAGTGATCTGGAAATATTTCTTCCATTTTACATCATAACATTTCTTCGTTTTAACAGTTTTCAAAATCCTAAAATTTTGTTTATTTACAGGTATAAATGACATTTTCCATGTAGACACTGTATATTTTTGAGCTTAGGTTTAGGACACTGTCCAGAAAATACTCTGAAGAAAATGAAGTTTTTAGAGCAGAAACAGTCTAAAGCCTTGTTTGGATGAAATTCGTTTTCAAGACAAATTCCTTTAATGTTTACTGTCAATTTGTACTGGATCAGTAATGTCTGTTTAATTTACCTAGATGGGCGTGTCTTTGTCATTTACACGTTGCCATTATGTCAAAACAGCCCTGTGTGTTGTATGCATCTAGTTCTAGTTCTGGCACCGTACCTCATGGCAAGACAGAATGGGTTTGAAGCAAAAAAGGACAAGGGTGATGGACGAGGGTAATGTTTTAAATGTTTTGCTAAGAGGCTGGTACAGTATGAACTATTTAATTAACTTTGTCAACTCTTCACTGAAAACAACATTTTCCTCAGTCTAAAATGAGAATTCCAGCTTTGGAGACATTTGTCCATTAGCAACCGGTTGTCCCTCAGGAAGAAAAAAATTAAGAACTGCAGTCTTAGTATGACACACTTCCTTCATTTCACTATGAGTCAAGGGCTGCCACTCATACATCAAACACCACTCCTGATTCTCTGACCCCAGTGTGGGCTTCACACTACACTGAGCTAAGCAGGAGGAAAACCATCTGTGTGAGTTCACAGTGTGAAACCTGACTCTTCGATGACAGCTGAGGCGAAAGGGATGCATGGCAGTTTATATACACAGATCCATGCATAATAAATACTGAGTCTGCTCCAGAGTTTGGACGGGACCAATACCCCACCAGACATCTCAAAGGACGCCAGACTGTCCTGCCAGACGGAACCCACTTCGAGCAGAGCCAGACGAAGGTTTATTATCCCTTCACCTTTAGTAGGATACATTACCACATGTAAGATCTCCCAGATAACAAAGTTAAAAGAATATTCCAGAAAGACCAAAAGAATGCTGCTGGAATGTCATGGCAGAGAAACCTAAAAAAAGGGGCTAAAATAAAGACGCAGAATAAAGACAAACATGCCCTTGGTGTGTGTATTCTCAGTCAGTTGACTGACTGTCTGATGTAAATTTAACATAACAATGGCATGTGCTGGCTGAAATCGCCAGTTCTTCAGATTTGCTGGCTTTGTTTTGAATGCAGCACCCGGGAATGAAGGCATGTTTTTATCAGACCGCCAGGAAATAAAGCTGTGGTAACAAGGTACAGGGTTGATACAATAAGTATCTTATCACTTATTTTGCCAAAGTTTGCAAGGTTAATGGCAGTCCTGGTTCTAGAATCAAATCACTGAGGGTGCTTTTGAAAATATCGAGGGTGCTCACTAATGTGTAAATAAATATGTAGGAAATGGCTCCTTATCTTCAACAATCTGAAAATAGTGCCACCAAACATGGTATTATCCACTGGGAAGTTTATGTTTTTTTACACATCACCAGAAACGCATCACCCGAGATTCAGCAAAAAATAAAATCAATCATTTCAAAACATTATCCAACACCATTTCAGAAATGCACTGACTTGGTATAACTATGTTATAGCATAAATCTATGAAAATGAAGAATAGTATTTTTGAATGAAGACAGATTTTTCCATTTGTCTTATGATGTTGGCTGTTACAACTAACATGTGCTGAAATTTGAAAAAGAGTAAAGTGCTTGCTAGCTTTTATAACAGAAAACTTCAAAGGAGGAGACATCAAAATATGTACAGTTTATGGAAAATAATTAGTTATGTGGAAGGATGCAAAGTATGCCTGTCAATAGGGGCCATGGACTAGGGGACACATCACCTAAATTGGAGAGAAATAAAGATTAAAGGTTAAGTGCCTAATCTATCTTATCTAGCAGTACAGAATTAGGTATGATTTTAAATAAACTAGTCATTCTCCATGAAATAGTATTGCATGTTACATAAATAACTGACAAATGGCACAGAAATGTACAGTTAACATTCGTCATATAAGTCAACAACAAAAAGCTTTTTCTTACCATCATTCAGAACAGCTGCAGCCTCCTAGATCGACTAGCGTATTTTTCTAAGCACATCACCTTTAAGGGCTCTTCCTCACCTAGGTCACTCGGCAGCACTTAATAGGGTTTGTCGCCCGGGTGTGCAAGTTGTATCAGGCGGTGCGAGAGAGGTTGTAGGACATCGGTAGGTGGTGTTGTTTGATAGCTTAATCGATGAGCATCTTGCATAGTGGTGGTTTGGGCTTTATTTAGCCAATTTCTTATATCCATAATAAGAAATATTCATCGTGCAACATGGATGATGAATATTTTAATGCTACTGTAAAACCCAGTCTCACAAAGTCAGTTAACGAGTTTCCTGAGCGGGACGCACCTAACAGTCAAGTGGAAAAATTAAAGAGATACGCACACTTATGCCCATCACGCTTGCAAACTGATGAGGACACGTATCAAATGGCATTATATATGGATAACAAGTGGATATCGGAGACATGGAAGCATGATGAAATTAAGATTCGGATCGGATTTGAAAGATATGAAAGTGTGTGCATCTGTCTGTGTGTCTATTGGCGGCGAAATCTGGTTTGCATATACGCTATTAATAATTTCATCTGAGGGTGCTTTTACAATTGTTTGAGGGTGCTTAGCATGCTCAAGCACCCCCGTAGAACCGGGCCTGGTTAATGGCATCAAATCTTTGAAAGATACTCAGTGCTTTGTTTAAGGCACTTAACAGCAAGTTAACTAGATATCCACATCCATATTCCACTTTGTTTTCTATTATGTCTGAGAAAAAATTATTACTTCTACTAGTGACTTCAGTGACTTTTAGACCGAAATTGTGATCACAATGTATTGACAAATTTTTGGCAATTTTTGGTGCTTTTTGTATAACTGTTGGCAGAGACTTGCGTGTCATTTTTAGATTATTTTTTCAATGGCAGTTTATTGTTTTAGTATAATACTAAATACTCACTTTATATGTCAGTCGGATATGTCAACCCGATCTTATAAAACTTTTCTAGTTTGATATTGGGGAATCACACTAATTGTGTCGTACAAAAACATACAAATGTTAGACCAACCAATCACATGCTTTCCTTGTCTTACAATAAAAACCTAACAATAAAATATAACACCTCAACCAGAACCTTCACATAACAATGATATTAAACTAAAAAGCTCTGTTGTGTACCATGGAATAAAGAGAAACATTCGTTTTTTAATTATTTTATTGTTATTTTAATTCCTAGCACATACCGCATACCTAAACCTAACCGTGAATTGGAATCCCTTACCATGATTATAATTGAAATATATATTTTACATATACCACAGAAGAAAAAAAATATCAGGGTTAAGAAAGGAGACAAAGGAAGCATATTTGATTGGTTGGTGAAAAAGTCGTACGATATACTGTAGAGGTCAACCGATAGTTGATTTTGCAGATACCGATAACTAAGGTAGTGGGAAAAGGCCGATAAATGATTAATTGTCCGATATGTTTTTTTAAAATTGATCTATATAATAATAAAAAAAGATCTTATTCTTTCCTTACTATGAAGGGCACAGACATTGAGGCTGCAAAATGAATAAAGTACCAAAAGCTTAAAGTTAATTGTGTAACCAAAATCACAATGATAACCAGAGAAATTAAGATTTGGTGCATAACGTGGGACTTTTTACTTTAAACAAGTCCGAAATACACCGGGGACTCTTATTTTGAACAATGCTCTACATATGTGTCTGTCAAATTAAGCTTTTTACAGCCTTTAGATTCACCAAATTGAGAGTTTTGTATGTATATAATTCACCAGATGAGGTTTATTTATAAGTAAAAATTAATAATTTAATTAGGGGAAAAAATGAAAATAAAATATTGGCAACTACCGGCACATATATCGGTCTACAAATAGTATGATATAATATGATTTCGCCATCTCATATGAATAAGTATGAATTGTTATGAGACTGTCTAGTTGTTAGCCTGTCTAAGTGGGAAATTTTGGGCCAAAATAAGATGCAATGAGGACCAGACTTTATGCTGAAATTTAAAAGTCTGGTTAAGCAAGACTAAGTTGTGTGAAACGCATCTAATGTGGACTGTGTATTATTTTCCCTCTGTTGGTTCTTGCAGGTTGAGCCAGAAACTTTAGCAGTGATCAAATGGATGCAGAATTATAACTTTATTTTGTCAGCTAACCTCCACGGTGGAGCCGTTGTTGCCAACTACCCCTTCGATAAGTCTCGCGAGCCCCGTATTAGAGGCAAGAAAACATACTCGGCCACCGCTGATGACAAAATATTCCGAAAGGTATGTTGTTTTTTAACGAAACGAAGGATTGGATGATGTTTTTCTTGATTCCCTAGTGAATGTTTACAGATATGTATGTTGGTATTGTGTGTGTGCAGTTGGCAAAGACATACTCCTATGCCCACAGCTGGATGCATAAGGGCTGGAATTGCGGGGATTACTTTGATGAAGGCATCACAAATGGAGCCAGCTGGTACTCTTTGTCAAAGGGTGGGTTATATTTTACATACCACGGTTCTCGTTCAATTGGTTCAACAAGGCTTGTGGTTTTTTTCTTCCAATGCTTTTAATTTAGCCAAAATGTGGGAATTACAAGGACTTTAATCTGTGATGAGATGATATTTAGTAACACAGCTGAAAAGACCAGCATGAATTCCTATGCTGATTCAGGCTGGTTTATGCTGTTTACCACTGGTTCGATGCTGATCTAGCTGGTGGACCAGCATATTTTCTGGTGATGATGGTTGACCAAGTAAGTCTGGCTGGTTATAGAGGCAGAGTACTCAAAAATGAAAGTTATGTGATCATTTATTCACCCTGATGATGTTCCAAACTCATATGCCTCAGTCACTATTCAGTTTCATTGTATATACTGTAATAAAGCTGCAATGAAAATTAATGGTGACTGAGGCTAACATCTTTTGTGGTCCACGGAAGAAAGAAAGTCATGCAGGTTTGGAATAAAGTGAGGCTGAGATTTAGTGTAATAAAACTAAGCTGTTTTTGTGTTCCAGGTATGCAGGATTTCAACTACCTCCACACTAACTGTTTTGAGATCACTCTTGAGCTCAGCTGTGACAAGTTCCCTCCAGTGACAGCCCTTGCCAGTGAGTGGCTGGCCAACAGGGAGGCTCTGGTGTCCTACATGGAGCAGGTGAGCTTCCCATTCTTATGTCTGAGGTCCTGCTTTAATCTTGGCTCTATCCGGCTATACTGAAACAAGTAGAAGTTCAAACTCTAACTCTTGGGTCAAACAGTACCTGTAGCATTCAACCTGTAGCAAATGGAGACAGCTTTTGTATTTAAAATGAAACAGATAAAAAGGAACCCAGTATTCCGGCGGACTCAGGTAAGATGGACTAATAGCTTTACGATGGCACCAGCAGGTAATGAACCGGTCCCTTGGCACTTAGAATGTGAAATGGATATGGACATTCTGGGGACTTGTTGTGAGCTGAAGTAACACTACCCCTGCTTGCGAGCACTTTTAATGTAATGAATGGAATCATTTTACCACTTTGAGAGAGTGCAATACCTAACCGTAACTGAAATCTTTCCTAAAACACATAATTGATTGACACACCATGACTCTCTGCTGTCCTCCAGGTGCACCATGGGATTAAAGGCATGGTCTATGATGAGAATAACAACCCGATCAGCAATGCAGAGATCTCTGTAGTAGGCATAAACCATGACATAACCAGCGGTGAGTATAGATCCCCATCAAATGCATACTTACTTTGTGGTATATATGGGTATGACCGTTTTCATGACACCAATTTCACGTGGTGTGCGATGTCTGATGATGTCTTAGGGGCGGATGGGGACTACTTCCGTCTGCTCTTGCCTGGAACCTACACAGTGACTGCGTCTGCATCAGGGTACAAGCCTTTTACCAGCACAGTGACAGTGGGACCAGCTGATGCTGTACAGGTGAAAACATTAAAAAAAAAAAAATGGACAAATAAACCTTACAATGGGGTCCAAAAGTCTGAGGCCACATTGAAAATCCATGTTAAATCCTTTTTACAAATGATCAAATTTCCTTGCTTCCATTGAATATATCATGCTGGCATAACATGGATCATCAGGTTTTGAACAAACTTGGGAAGTCCATGACATCTCAAATGCATGTCGCAAAAGGGGGACATACCAAATACTATGGTATGTCCCCCTTTATCAATTCAACTCCTTCTATTTTTTAGCTGAATATCATTTGTAATGGAATTTATTATTATTATTATTATTATTATTATTAAAATGCAAAATAGAAGCATTTTCACTATTGGTCTTAGATTTTTTGACCCCAATGAATGATTAGTCAATATTCTACAGTACTATTTATCTCTGTCTGACTTTTCCCCAATAACATGAATCAGTCGCAGAAGAAATGGTGTTTGAGATGTGTAACTGGACATTTGCCTACAGAGTAAGCTCATGAATGTCTAAAAAATTTCTTTTTTTTTTTTCTTTTTAGTTAAATTTCTATTTGAAATTTCAACCAAAAGGCACAAACTTGAATGTGAAAGCTCATACCAACAAGAAAGGCCCATCAACAGCTCCAACCAACCTTGGACCAAGATAAAGAGCAAGGACTCTCTTAAAATAGACAAAACTCTGTCTCTGCATTTTTTTTTTTTTTTTTTAAAGAGTAAAATAAAGGGAAACATGGACACTCACTGTGACAAACCTCAACTTTCTATTTCAACAGTTTCTCAGTTGTTTGTATAGATGCATACATTTGTGCTTTTCATTGAGAAATCCATATTTTGCACTCGTGTTCTTGTAGAGTTCAAATATAAATATATATATATATATATATATATATATATATATATATATATATATATATATATATATATATATGAACTCTGAAACAAAGATTAGGTAACAAAAATATTTCTCTCTTTTATGAGAAGTTAGTAGACTAATGGAGACTGATATTGGATACTGCAAATTGTGTCTGAATATGATAAGAGGTCAATTTGTGATTAATTATCACTTGCAGTATGTTGATAATAATAATAATAATACAAATAAACATTTTATCTTTGAAAAACAAACATAGTAAGACTGGTCTTTATCATTGAAAAATGAAGATTGGACTTTTAATCTATTCTTTGGACAATTAGGTTTGAACATAAAGTACAGATTTACTGAAATGATCTAAGGAGATCCCAAACTGTAATTAAAAGTGAAAATCCAACAGCAACTAGTAGTGAATTTCTTTGCATAGTACAGTGTTGCACATATTGCATACACAGATAGCCATCTACTGGCAAACTTGAGTACATAAATATTTGAGTAAAAATCACATAAAAACCACTTTAGCCCATTTTCTACAACTATTAAAGGGATAGATCACCCAAAAATGAATATTCTCTCATCATTTGCTCACCCTCATGCCATCCCAGATCATATGAATATGACTTTCTTTCTTCTGCAGAACACAAATTATGATTTAGAAGAATATTTCAGCTCTGTAGGTCCATACAGTGCAAGTGAATGTGTACCAAAATGCTGACTCTCCAAAAACCACATAAAGGCATCATAAAAGTAATCCATTCATTGTTTGTTTGTTTGGTTTTTCCTCCCCTTTTTCTGCCAATTTAGAATGCCCAATTCCCAATGTGCTCTAAGTCCTCGTGATGGCGTAGTGACTCACCTCAATCCGGGTGGCGGAGGACAAATCTCAGCTGCCTCCACATCTGAGACCGTCAACCCACGCATCTTATCACGTGGCTTGTTGAGCAGCTTCACGCCATCCGCCGCAGCATCCACGCTGAATTCACCATGCACCCCACAGAGAGCAAAGCACATTATAGCGATCACGAGGAGCTTACCCCGTGTGACTCTACCCTTCCTAGCAACCGGGCCAATTTGGTTGCTTAGGAGATCCATCTGGAGTCACTCAGCATGCCCTGGGATTCGAACTAGCAAACTCTAGGGGTGGTAGCCAGCGTCTTTACCACTGATCTACCCAGGCCCCACAACTCCATATTTAAGTCCTTTTTTGCTATAAATTCTTCTCCCTGCCCAGTAGGGGCAAAATGCATGAAGAATTATAATCACCAAAAATACAAGAAGAAGAGTTTGAAAGTGAAAGTGGAGATTGACTGAGCATGGAGGAATATTTATTGTCAAAAAGGACTTAAATATTGATCCGTTTATCATCCACACCTATCCTATCCCTTCTGAAGACATTGATTTAACCACTGGACTGAAGTTGTATAGATTACTTTTATGCTGATTTATGAAATTTTTGGAGCTTCAAAATTTTAGCACCCATTCACTTGCATTATATGGATCAAAACAGCTGATAAATTCTCTTAAAAATCTCCATTTGAGTTCAGCAGATGACAGAAAGCCATAAACATCTGGGATGGCATAAGGGTGAGTAAATTATGATAGAATTTTCATTTTTGGGTGAACTATTCCTTTAAGGCTGGCACCATATAATCTTTATTTGACTGAGCAATCCGTCTATTAATAATGCATGCAAGTTTATACATGCAACTAATCGAGAATAGTTAGGACAAGCAACATAAACATACTTAACGTATCTTTTGTTGTTGATGTCAAAGGCTGTGCGTCAAATCAAACCTTGGGTTCTGGCGCAAATTTACATGTGACGGTAACATGGCAATGTTTCGTCAAAGTCTCTTTAATATAGGCCAGTGTTTGTTCCACGTGTTTGGCCGTATGTCTTTCCAACCGCCAAGAAGCCTAAACTTCTTTTGTTCTTGATTGTGCAAGCTTTTGATGAGGAGGAATGCATGGTGTTTTCAAAACAGCTATCATGTGTTTTTGACAAATTCTGTGTATATCTCAAATGGATTTTCAACTCGTGAAAAATATAAGTGATCTGCCTGACTTGTTCTGTCGTGGTACAGATGTGAACATGACACTCCATTTTTATTGCAGCTAAAGGAACACTAGATAGAGGTCAGTGTAGTAATACTGTCTAACCTCTGCTGATGAAGAGACAGACTAAAGGAAAAAAGTAAGATACTAAAACACAGTAAAAACAATAAATATATAAATATAGCGTAATATCCTTGAATAGTACCAAGCATATTGAAATAAATAAGTTTACAACAGATTAAATACATGCACGTATAATACCTGATTATTCCATGACCCCCACTGTGAGCATTCCAATTGTATGGTCCATAAACAATACTGTAAATGTTTACTTGAGGTTTAAGGATTTATCTACAGTAAATGGTGCAGACTTTTTCCTGTGGTCTTCCTGCTTATCTGGTCACACACAAATAGAATAACAATGCTCCCTGAATAACAGGAAAAAGGAAAATGTACTCCACGCATAACTTCTCTCATATCAAAGAATAATGTTTGGAGAGCTACACCTTCACTGAGACTAAAAATGAATTCAATTTGAATGAGTAAAACGTTGCCAGGCAAAACAGTAATGCATACTAACTATTATGAGATCACTTCCAATCATGGCATCAACAATTTACAGAATGACTTTTAATACCCTTGAATAAACTGGGAAAATTGTTACAAATTCAGTTCATTGTATGAGAATTTGTCAATGCACTTGGTGCAGAGTTTATGAACAGATAAACAAGAATGAATGGGAACAAAGAGCATCAAGCTCACATGGTCTTTCTCAATGAAAATGTCAATGTAGGAGAGGACAACAGAAGCATTTCATGCTTCCAGGCTATGACAGATCTGGCTTTTTCTCATAGATGCAGTGGGCATGTTGTGACAGAGCGGCTTACAACACAGCTGAATGCAACAATGTGACCCATACAACAACAGTTATTATCTGCCAATGCTCTATTGGACTCCCACGTGGCTTCAGCTTTTTGACTGAATTATACCAGGGAGTCTGAGTCAAGTGAACCCATTCAGGTGACATATATTGGCAGGGGCAGATTATGACTAGCAAGGACCCCGGGGCCAATTTTCTTTTAGGGCCCTTCTGGTCCAATTACCAACAGATCTACACAATCTGTTTTCACTGATTTAAGTCTCTTTTAATATCTGTTCTGTTATTTATAGTGAGATTAATTTAAACACAGCACAGATGTGGTAAAAAAAAAACACTCAACCGAAACACATTGGCTGAAAGGACACTGTTCTTAAAGAGACAGTACCATATTAATTTTTGTTTGCATCATGTAAGCTCAATGTAAATACTACAAATGATGCATACAAAATGCATATATTTAAAGGGGCCACAATAGATTATAAAATATTTTACTTCAAACACTTTATTGATTAATTTAACAAATGTAGGCTCCTACAGTGTTTATGCAAGGGTTTGGTGAAATTCGGCAAAGAGTTCAGGCAGTTTTGGCTTGTGCTGCTATATCTTTTAAATGATCAGAATGATGGGGTGCTTTCTGTTCAGAAGTGATCATCCTCACACCCTATATCCTTCAAAGACTTTACCCTCCATTGTGAGAGCTTTGAAGGACTGAAAAGTGTGGGGCTCAAAAATAGTGGTCATTTGGTCATTTTTTGGGAAATTCTGTTTGTTTGGAATGACCGTACAGCTTGGCTATACCATTATCATTCTTCCATTGAAAAGCCCTGCAAAGGTATCATTAATAATAAACGTTATTGGTAATTTTACTTTGTCCAAATCAGCAAAGATTTCACAAAAAAAGATGAGAGCATCAAAATATGAAGGTAGCTCTTTTGGAAATGATGTTACAAGGTCTTCTACTTCTAGAAGAGCATGGCATTTTTCACCAGGAGACAATAGAAATCTCATACACATTGTAATGATGTAGAGGCTATAGAAAGTAATGTATCAAATATGATGCATGCAGTGTTATACGGTTAAAGAGTTGCTCAAAAAATTGTATTTAGAAACAGGAAGGCAAAAGGTTCCTATAAGAGGGCTGGGGGCCCTCATAGTCTCAGGGACCTGTTGAGGGGGCCTTGTATAAGCTCTGGGGCCTACATATTTAAGCATAGATAAACATGTATTTCAAGGTTTATGAGACCTTGCAGCCCAGGTTATTTTTGTGTATAAGGAAGCTGTGATGAATGCTGACACAGCTAAAAATATTCTTACCTCATACACTGCATATCTTAAAACATTATGTTCCCTTATATCAATAATATTGTCATTAATAATGAGTCCAAACAAAGGTCTCTCTAAAACAATAATCCTTTCCACTATCAGCAGTTTAAAATGAAGAGTTGTCATAGTATCCTTACTCTCAGAGGCCCAGATAAATGTGCATAAAACACGTGCATTGCCCATAAAACCTGTGGTAATGTCTGAACTCTAGACAAAACAAACTGTATAACCCCCATCTTCTGTTTGACTTTATGAGTTAAGAAAATACATAGTTTCCAGACGTATTTATTTTAAAGGTGCACACAGTAATGTTTTATGAATGTCGCCTTGGACTTACAGGGGCATGGGTGCTGCATCATTCAAATGCAAAAATGTTTAGTTACCAAATAATGCCATTGTAGAAATTCACTATTCAGTCAGCCATGATGATTAATTTAATCCATGAACGAACCTGTCCAATAACAGGGCAGTTTCTGAGATCAAGCAAAAAGTATTCAGATGGTCATGTGATCTGGACATGGTAGCCCCCCTGAGGGGACCCTCTCCATGGGTCTGCTAAATTAATAATTGTAAATGTATATGTAGCCACACGAGAATGACAAAAAGATAGATAGGCTAAAGCAATAAACCTAATGTGTGGGCTAATGTGTGGGCTTCTCTTCATTTTGATGCACTGGTGCTAAATAAATCTTCCTGTCTCCACCAGTATGAGAAAAAGAAATGTGAAATTGCATAAATGATCCGTTCTTTCCGACTAAAATCATTTGAACGCATATTACATAGTATATACACTCGTAAGTACGAACTTCCAAGGAGGACTTGAGCGAGATATGACTGGAGTCTTCATCTCACGTTTGTAGACTCAATCATTTGTACCTCAACTGGTCTATTACCCAAAAGCAAGGTAATAGACCGGTTGAGGTAAAAACAAATAGCAAAATTAATTGTTCCACGTATTGCCCTTGTAGTGTAGCATTCAAACCACAATAATATTACAAATAAAACATTAACAACAGAAACAAGATTATCATTTTAGATTAGATTAAGCCATATCTAAAATAGTTTTCTATTGTTTTATATCTGAAAACAGATTTATCTACAGTCCCCCCCTAAATTGTAAACGTTCAAAATGTCAAGAGTCAAGACACAAAGCGCAGGAATTTCTTTCAGGCATATTGAAGGCAGCCCTGAGTTTAGGGGTTAGTCTCTGACTGTCAGCAGAGGGTGGTGTGTGATGATTTGATGTCAGCGTGGAGGGTGTAAAGAATCAGCCCGCAGCTGAAACTTCCATTGGGATGACAGCTGATGGCGCCGTGGCGTAGATGACCAGCAGGAACGGATCATTTGCAATGTGTGAGCCGAGTAATGACAGGCAGAAGAAAACTCCTACCGCCCTGATCCGATGTCTTGTTTCGTATAAGCCACATGAAACGTTCAAACGATACAAACGTAATGGCAAAAGGGAAACTGGCTCACAAGCATCAACTGGAAATTGAAAGTTCCCTTGGGTTTCCTTGGTCGCGACTTTTCAAGGCTGTAAAACCACTTCGAGGTCATTTGTGATCACATAGGTAAGTGTAGTAGTTTTTTTTTTAGTGGCAGTGTTGGAATATTGGAGCCCACTCAGAATTCCAGAATCACTTAACTGAAGGCAACGTTGTAACATTGATAAACCGCGAGTGGTTCAGTTGTAACATTGTTTATTCTGTTTATTTGTAACACTGTTGCTTTTTTTTTCTGCACCGGTCTGGTGGGAATTTCGCTTCGTGTGCGTCTACTCTTTTGGAAAATGATTAGTAAATAAGCACTTCCCTAAAATGTTAATATTATTTCGTACAAACATATAAGAAATTATATTTTGCAGAAAGAAAATGAAGCCAATATTTAGGACTATTATGATTGTGACTTCGTGTAATTATTTTCGTGACAATTACACACACACACACACACACACACGCGCGCGCGCTTGCGCACACAGTATTAAAATTGTAAAATATTTAGCTTACATCATGGCAGCCCATGGCACTGGCTTTTATTTTAGCTTATTTAAAAAAATTATATATATATATATATATATATATATATATATATATATATATATATAATTATATATATATAAATTATTATTTATTTATTTTTTTAACTAACATTGTGTAATACAGTAAAACGTTCCACTGTAATGGTAAAATGTCAGGATGTGTTGCGTGTTTCTGGGCCGATAACTCGCAGCTCATTTCGGCATTTAGGAAGAAAACTCAAATAAAATAAAAAATGGTTTTAGGATTTTCCATCCTTCAACGTGGAACTGCTTGCTAATTAATTAAAAGTTCTCATTTTAAAATAGGTGTCAATTAAAAGTAAAATATAATTTCCTCTTTTTGGAATTGATTTGGTGTAAAATATGACCTTGTTCATGCATTCCTGCACTGCTTACATTTAGTGAAAATCTGAAAAGTGGTCCCTTGCATTAATCATTAATTTCAAATGTGCCGACTGTAGGGCAGCTTTAAACCATAAATCTCAATTATAAGGCTGGAAATTACAGCATGTGCTTTATTAGACCACGAGCATGTTAAAATACCATGTCTTGAGGCTTGTCACCTGTCACATGGCCACTGTCTCTAGTTGTTTCGTCTCTCTTGCCGAGGGAGTGATTGTATTCCAGGCTTTGGGACGCTATTCATTATTGCAAAACAAACTATGCAGACCATTCATTAGCCCAGCATTAACTTGTATAGGTGTCGGCCTTTGTAACTGTGCTGTATTTACACAAAGATTAACGGAACACTCTTATTTGTCATCCAATAGCCTATAGTCAAACATTGTTTGGTAGTCTGTCAGTCAATCTTTACAGATTCATTTAGTTCCTATGAAACAGGTTTAAACCTTAAATCTTGTGAAGCTTTCAGTATTAACCACTGAAATTCTGACATTTAAAATAAGAACAAAGTGATCCCAAAAAAGTCGGACACTTGAGTCACACTAAAATATATCTATATCATTGCATTAGATACAAATGACATAAGACCTTTCCTCTGAGCTAACTTTTCTGAGCCAACTTTTCTGAGCCATTCTTGCAATAAAGGTGCCAGTTTGAGTTTTAGTAGATGTATGAAGTTATTTCACAAAGATATTAGTAGTTCACTACATTAATTATGATCCTTTTTAAAATGTTTGATAACCAGATAACTAAACAACTTTGTACTCATCAACCAAATAGAGACCTGTCATTTAATTTTGAACAATATATTTATATTTTACTATCCCTTTTTAGTGAAATTATTAAAACAATTGTTTTTTGCTATATTTATTTAAAATGATGCCACTTGGTTTGATATTTTGTGATATAATGCAGAGACGTCCGTTCATTTTTAAGTGTAACTGAAGTGCCAAATCAGTTTGGAAACTGTTGTATAAACTGGATCAGTTGGGAAAATGCTGTAGTAGTTTTTATATATGATCCACATCCTCTGCATATATTTTTGAAATGCTTCATTATTGAGTCAGTTTACTTTCTTGCCAATGCGCTGATAACTCTTAAAAATTAGCTTGTATAACCAACTTTGGACTATGCAAGAAAACCACGTTTACATGACGTTTGAAATGATATTCTTCTTCTTTCGTCTGCTCCCGTAAGGGGTCGCCACAGCGGACCATCCGTGATAGAGGTCGACCAATATATCGGTTTTGCTGATTAATTTGCACCGATAAAAGATTTCAGGAACATTTACATTTATGCATTTGAAAGACGCTTTTATCCAAAGTGACTTACAGTGCACTTATTACAGGGACAATCCCCCCGGAGCAATTTGGAGTTAAGTGCCTTGCTCAAGGGCCCAACAGTGGTATCTTGGTGGTGCTGGGGCATGAACCCCGAGCCTTAACCACTGAGCCACCACTGCCCCTGGAACTATCTGTTATGAGGAAATTTTCCACACCGATAGTTTTTCCCTATTGCGTCCTGTGCTGGAGCAGCCGGGAAGGGTCCGCTGTCATTATGCAGTACGCTAACATTAAAGCTAACCTCAAGCGGTTAGAACAATGTGACAAAAATACAGTCCTTCCCAAATTTTTAAATGTCACGATTGTTAACATCTATTACCATCTTTTTGCATTAGTTTACATCCAGCTGGTCACATTTATGCATTCATTAGCCAGCAAAGTTGCATATATAAAGCTAGTGACGTGAGAAAGCAAATTAATATCTTCATGCAGCCAAGAGAAGCATATAAACAAATCATAAACGCATCTGATTTCAATTTATAAAAATGTATCCTCACTGTAATACGATGACTTCAGATTTATCACATTCTTGCACTAAAAAAAGCTAGACACAACGCTATAAAAACATTTTAACAGAAAGCAGGTGTCTCAATATGCCTTTAATTATACACATCATCTAAAAAACAGCACTCCTGCATGAGACACTGAATAAACAAAAACAAAGGGAAACAAAGATGTTCATCTAGCACGCATTTACATAGAAGAACAAATGGATAGATGCAAATGTTTGCGGTGTGAACAGCCCCTTACTGTTGGTGGAAGTCTTTGGCCATTGCGTCTTGCTCTTTTATAAGTGTTTCTCAGATTAAGCAATGAGTTGTTTAAATGCTTTGTCAGGAACGATGTTCAACTTGCAAATGTGTTTCTCGAGATCCTCGCGTTCGGATCCAGTCTGTTGTTCCATCTGTTTGAACAGACCCTGACCTGTGCTCATAGTCTGAGCCGCTTCACCACCGAATTCAGACGAATACCACTGCTATCTGTGAATATTGCTACTCTAAATACAACTGTAATGAATAAAAATAATGTGGTATTTCACTGTTATTATGAAGGTTGAGTCTGGAGTAGTAGGAGTCAATGCAAATGTAACACCGTGTGAACTGGAGTGGTGGTGGTGTAGTGGGCTAAATCACATAACTGTTAAGCAGAAGGTTGTAGGTTCGAGCCCCACTGCTACCACCATTGTGTCCTTGAGCAAGGCACTTAACTCCAGGTTGCTCTGGGGGGATTGTCCCTGTAATAAGTGCACTGTAAGTCGCTTTGGATAAAAGCGTCTGCCAAATGCATAAATGTAAATGTAACTGTCTACTGAAGCGTTTTCCCCCCTCATTTTACTTTTGTCTTAACATTTGAGAATATGGACCAACTTAAACTTTTTATTTATTTATTTTATACACATTAGTTGAAAATGAAATGCTCTTTTTTTTTTTTTTTTTTTTTTTTTAACAGCCACGATAGGAATGTTCTTGGCAATAACATAATGGTTGCTGTTTATGTATTTACTGCGGCCTCTTGTGGACTAAAGCAACAACGTCAATATAAAAATAAGGTGACTTTAAAATTTGAATATTAGTTCATATATATTAATATTTATATAGTTATTTCATTAAAAAAATTACAATACATTTTCTTGGTTCAGTTAGTACTGTTTATTTTTATAATAAATTTTAGCACTATTTTACTCTTGAGTGTTATTTTTTCATTCAGTATCAATAAAAAAAGAATATCGGTCGATTGATCGGCTATCGACAGGTACTGCCCAACTTAGTTATCGGTATCGGTAAAATGCAATATCGGTCAACCTCTTAACCTTGATCTGCATATTTGATTTTGCACAGGCAGGATGCTCTTCCTGATGCAAACCCCGGTGGCTGGGGACACTCACGGGGCAATTTAGAGTCTCCATTTCACTTAACTTGCATGTATTGGATTTATGGTGGAAACCAGAGCTTATATGAGATTTGAAATAATCATGTTATCATGTTTCTACTTTTGATGGTAGATGGTAAGAATGCAGGTTAAGGTGATTACGTGCTACACGAAATTGGGGTAACTGGTGTCGATCGGTTTATTCTTATGCCTTTTATGACCTTAAAGGAAAGCCATATAATGCGTTACATGACCACACACACATCGTTCCATGCTTGTCATTGGAGCTTTATTATGTTGATGTTGTAAGTTTAGGCAGCAGGACAGTTAGGCCTGTTACATGAAACATGAAACCTGAAACAGTGAGTTTACTGTTGTCTGATCACTACAGCTGTACAATTGTGCTAAACATTGACTGGTGTCCTTAATCACAGATGTCATTTTGATTTAACTGGGTACACTGAAGAGTTCAGTCCAGGTCAAGTTCACAGTGTGTAGAGTCTTTGCTGTAGTGCTTCAGATCTTCAGAAGTTCACACAGCTTTGGTAAAATGAATTATTAAATCATCAGGGAAATGAGACTTGGCCTTCTCTATGCGAGAATGCATAATTTCTAACGACACAAGCGTTATGAGCGAGATGGGGAAGTAGGGAAAAATTAACAAATGACACTCTCTGACTCAACAGTAAGCTTATAATGCCTCTGTCAGAACATGAATTGTCATTATTTCAGATATAGCCTTAGGTTGTTTTTTACGCCAACTGCACCATACAGATTCAGTGGTCAACAATAATCTCACTACATCTGATGACTAACATTTGTCAAGCTCCTGATCAAAATTCTGCAGTTCCACAGATTGCAACTCATATAGCATAGTTTTGCATTGAAGTCTACCATAATCATTGTTAAAGGACATATATTATTACTCTAGCTCTACTTATTCTCACTGGATGATATATTGTGGGAATGTATATCATCCATTGCTTGAGCATACACAATGTTTTTTCAAGTTTGTCTTTTTGTGGTTTGACAAATTTAATGAATTCTATTCAAGGATACAAACGGTGAAATTGAATGTAGTACGTCATCGTTTCTAATAATTGAGTTTGTGCAGTTACACCAGTTTCATACACCAACCTGCAAACTCGTCAACCTTTGTAACTTTTGTATGTATGGTCACTAGATTCACAACATTTGACTGCCACTCTTCTCGTCCTGTGTGTGACTGGCTTCTGTAAATGCTAGGCTATAACAAATCTCCCAAAGCTATTAAGGCAGACTACAGTACATTAAATGTAAGGCCAAAAGTGAATTGTAAAGCATAAATTAGGCTTCTAATTTAAATGTTGACGTTACTAAATGTCTAACGTTAATATATCGATGCCTCAGAAATGCTTAAAAAAAATAACATGCCGATCAATAATCGACAATTCAACACATTTGCCCCCAATTCTTATTACCATAATACAAATAAATCCCATGCTCATTACTGTAATGCAACATAGATTTTTTTTTATTGTAAAGTATTTAAAAATCACTGTATTATTTTGTAATGCCCTATGCTGATTTAAGAAGAAAAAAAATATTGAGTTAAAATAATTTTTTGTTTTATTATCTGTAATGCAGTAGGGGAAATTGTGCTTAATTGTCAAGAAAATGATGTCATGGTCCAAATATTTTTTTTTTAAATATCCTGCATTGTCCTTTTATTAAATATATTTCTTTTATTTATTTATTTATTTATTTTTATTTTTGGGGTGAAATGTGACCTGGACCTGTTGTCGTGAGATTCTCCCACAAGCATGCTACATGCCACGTCAAATCACATGGTGATGGAGCCCAGTAGAATGTATTTTCTTTGTAAGATTGACTTGGCATTTGGACCGTTTCAGTCTCTTCTTGCTTTTTTGTTTTCATGCAGACAATATATTATGTCCTGATGTGGATGATGCTCTTTTTTTTTGTTTCTAAGAGACACGTTATATGGCCACAGTCCAAACCATTGGCTCTCACAGCTCTCTCTCATAGCCATCTGCACATGCATCTAAATGGCACTTCTCCAACACAATGTGAATTAGTGCTAGCATATGGTTTTGTGTGTTCAAAATGACAACGCAATATGATGCAACTATGATCGAACTACTTATGGAGTAGGGGTGTAATGATCTGTTGATGTGGATCGATGCATCGTTCAGATAACCAACGATTCAATGATATCTATTTAACTTGTAAACATCGATGTATATATTTAAAGATGCACCTTTATTTTGATATTCTCATGCCAGCCATGTCCATATGCATTTCAATTAGGCTATGCAGCAACCTTATGATATTCCTGAATTTCAAGTTGCGATCTGCTCACCCATCAACCTGGCATCCCTCAAAATGCGAGCTCCGGTGACAGGATTGAGTAGAGCTGCTCCCATGCCCGATTAAATTGGGCTTCCCTTGAAAATATTTGCCGCATGCGGCACATTTGATTTCTACTTGAGAATTTTCTATTTTAAAGCGCTATGGAGCAATTCAACCATGTCAAACAGCTAGACAGCCCCGACATTCTTAACAGCACTGACGAGGGAACGAGAAAACAACTGCCCTGCACCAGCATCAGTTACAAGATTTTTTACATTTACTCATCAACATTCTTACTTACATTTATTACAGTTAACTGTAACAGAATTTTTCAATACAACTGAGGAAGTTGTAGCCAATAAAAAACACTGAAAGCTCATACTTAACTGTCAAGAGCAAGTCATGGGTATGTAATTATTCATTTGAATTGAATGATTGCTTTACTGTTGTAGATATGACAGATTTTACTGTAGTGTTTACAATATTCCCAAGACAATGGGCTGTCATCAAATGATTGATGATCACTTGAGTGTGTGATTTTATTTTTTTATATTATTTATAATATATCTTTTTTTTTTTTTTTTCAGGACTTTAAGTACCTTATTTTTTTTGTGGATGTCCCAATGTGGATACTGGATTTGCTCTTTTCAGATAATAATATTTTAGTTCCATTTATGAAATAATAAATGTAATTGTGTTAAATAGGCACATAATATCGTAATATTCATCGCAGGCCCCTGAATAGAATCGAACCTAAATCGCATCAAGGCAGATTTTGAGGTATTGCAAACACTGGATCGCTGGCTAAGAGAATTGATATAAGATCATATCATGATGAAACTTGCGAATTACACCCGTAATATGGAGTAGTGCGAATTTCTTACAGTTATATCAACATGACCAGTGAAGTTGGAGGATTTTCAGTGCGAGTTGCCAACAGGTAACAGGAACTTTAAATTCAAGCAATGCTCTTGGTCACCATTAATTGCAGTATTAATTTGTTTCCAATCCTTTTTTCAGTAATGCAGACAAATACATTTTAGCTAAAACTGAAACAGGAACTAGCATTGCTGTCAAAAAAGGTCCTGGTGGAATTTGTGGTGTTTTGCAGTCATCTGCCTCACTCAAAGCACTCATTGATTATTGTTCGTTAGATATGCCTTCATTTCCTAGAATCTTCTGTGGGTAAACAACATCCCAAACAATTCTTCCTTTGCATAACATTGGAGCTACTTTAAGCCTTAGTGATGGGCAGTAGTCCAGTAACCTCATTAGATGCTCTGTTGGAGAGTTTTCTGCATAGCCTGTCAAAAAAGAACAGCCTCCAAAGGTTGTGTTTGTGGGGGGGAGATGTTTGTGTGAAGGTGACATTTGTCCTCTCTTACAGTCCCACAAACATCTTGATCTCCATAGCAACCTTGTCCATTTGGATTGCGCTCCTTTTTTCTCTTTGTGTTTGTGCTGGGGAAGTTCTCCACCCAATCCATGGTCTCTTGAGTGCCATGGATTTCCCCATAACTCCACTTGGACCTGTCAAAGAAACACCTCCCACACTCCTTCTTGTGAAGTCAGCCTAGAAACATGGCACTCAGGGAAAGCAATGGAATGCAGATGTTTGGGTGCGCTGAGAAATTATCTTTACAAAAAAGAAAAGAAAGGTTATTTAAAAAATGGTGAGCGAATGAGAGGGTATTAGCACCTTCATTTATGTGTGCTGTCTTAAATTGCTAAAGACCAAAGCAGAACTAATGAGAAATACAGAAGTACCAAACCAAACAGTCATAAATACCAACAAGAGTGAAGTACTCTCAGCTCTGCCTCTCACATTTTACTGTTCCAATCATTACACTTAATTCTGCAGGTTTTCTCCTAAAATCAGTACAGAAAATGCAAATAAAGTTCCAGATTTGATCTGGGACTGATTATTGAGTACTGTTTTAAATGACTAAGAAGAGAACTGTTGAGAACTGAGAAGTCGACATTATCTTAAATAGAAGTCTATAAGAACTCTGCATGGTAACATTTTATTTTTGTTTAGTCCAAAACCACATCTTTTAATATGTAGGCCTCGAGGCCTACCTTAAGTTCAATTCATGCCTTTCCCATGTCCTCAATCTGCAGTTTTGTCCAACAATTTACTGTACATTATGCAATGTGACATAATGTGTGATGATGATCAAGTTGAAAATTGTTTTTAGCCTTTGGTGCACAAAATGTAGTTATTCTTCCAAGATGTTTTATTTTCGAATGGTGATGTCTGATTTCTCCATCAAACTGTTAACCTCACCTATTTGGATCAGATCTTGGCTTTATATAAAATCTGAAAAATGCTGCCGCCTTAGGCAGTACAGTATATTGTATACAAAGGTATGAAGGCATCGAGGCATATCTGAATTCAATGTTTGCATCACATCCTTCATCTGGTCAGTCTTGGAGAGCAACATAGATGTTTCCTTCACTGCCTATGATATCTCACTGTCCTGTGTGTGCAGAGTGGTGGTTTGTGGAAGGAGTAAATATGGAGTCTGATGGAGCAGCTGAAAGTAAAAATTGTAGTCATTGTAACAAAGGTTCATATTTGGATCAAAGGAGGAAGTGGGATCCAGTTAAAATAATAGAAAAATGCTTTGCAGCTTTACACTCAAAACCAAAAGTATTGTATCAAAAGTACAGCATAAAGGATAAGAAAGCCATCACTCCATATGAAACACTATGGTAGCAGACACATAGTCTCTGGCCTGTCTCTCTTTCTGCGGGCTGGGTCATCTTTTATCTCCCCCGAATCTTACTGTGCACATAGAAACTGTAATTAGTAACAATTGATCTCAGGTGGATGTCCTTATCGCTTTCTCTCTCCCCAGATGGGCGCTCAACCACAATCTCACCTCCGCAGTCATATACACTGATCAGCAACAACATTAAAACCACCTAAATTTACATTTACATTTATTAATTTGGCAGACACTTCTATACAAAAGAGGAAAACATAAGCAAATCATCTTAAGTAGACAGTGGTATGAAAAGTGCCATATTACAAATTTTTTTTAGTGACCGGTTAAGTGCTCATGGAAAAGATGTGTTTTTAGCTGTATTTTGAAGACAGAAAGTGATGTTGGAGGGGGAGGGCAGAGAAGTGTGTTGAATGTTGTAAACAAGCTACGAGTGTCTGTGGTGCTGTTGATCTTGTTCTGGTAATAGGAAGTTTTTGCAGATTTAACGTTACCTGAAAAAGTTGCAAGCAGAGACTGATACGTACCTAGATCTGCTGGATCTTTAGATTTCCGCCATCTCCTCAGCTGCCCTGAGGTCAGTCCAGTGTTCACAAAGGACGTCAGAGAGCAAGGGGCTGGATGTTGTAGTATGTGGTTGCCTAGAGGAGAGAGGACAGATGTTGTCTAAACAGGCTGTTAAAGTAGAGCTTAGTGTGTTTACATCAAGGTTGGAAAATCCATTTTGTGTGGGAAGAGAAGCAGAGATATCAGTGGTAAGGCAAGAGGGTGAAACCAAAGCTGGAGTCTGTTTTTAATGTAGATGGGAGAGTCATATTGAATTGAACAAAGTAGTGATCAGAGACATGTAAAGGACTAACAAGAATATTTGAGGGCCTGGAGGGCAATGGATGACAACAAAATATATTTTTGTGGGTTGCATTGTAATAATGGCATATAAATCAAAAGTAGCATTGTTACATAGAGAAGAGTGTGGTGAAAAAGTTCAGTTGTTATGAATGAGCAAACCTGCTCCCCAACCCTTACTGGTGTGTCGAGGTGTGTGAGAGAAGGAGAAGTTGTTGGAGAGAGCAGCAGGTGTTGCTGTATCCTCTGGATGTATCCATGTTTCTGTCATTGCCAGGATGTTGAGGGTGGACTGTGTGGCAAAGGCTGGAATGATGTCAGCTTTGTTAACAGCTGACTGGCAGTTCCAGAGTCCAACTGAGGAAGAGAGCGGAGCAGGTGCTGAAGTACAAAGTGGCCGTAGATTGTCTGGGTTGCATTTTGTCTTGCATCTATACCGTGCAAACGGTCTGTAACAGATAACAGGGATGTGCTTGAAGGCATATGTTATTCGTGAAGTAGACACATTAGTATGTAGAAGGAAAATAAGAAAAGAGATCAAAATAAAAGATACTTAAATGCTATGGTGAGTGGCACCTTGTCGTGTCCTTGCTTGGTGGACTCGCACAGGTTGACTCGCTGGTCTTTACACAAGTAGGTCTTCACACGAGGGCTACCACTTCCGCTGCTGCTTCCGCATCAGCATTCAAGTCAAATATATACACAATGCTAACAAGCCATACAGTGAGAAAAGCAGGACATGCCTTAATGCTACTTAGCACAACAAAGCTAGTCACGTGTCCAACCAAAATTACGGGTTGTGCGAGGTGGGAACCAACGCGACTTCAGTACACTGCAATTAATTAATTAATTAATTAATGCAAAAAGATATGCTACACTTTAGCAACAAATAATACTCTAAAACAAGTCAATATTTGTTTACAGACACTAAAAACAATGATGGTTTTACACACACTGGACAAACAACTCTAAATCTAGCATTGAATACCCTGAGACAAGTCAAAACAATATAGCACACACACCAACACACTTTTAAGTGATGTGAGTTCAAGACTGTAAACAATCAGCACAAGTCTAGCAATGAATACCACTCTACAACAAAGTATAACAATGAAATCAACACACTTACATGCAACTGCAGACTCCTGTAGATCGATTGCTTCTCCTGGAATGACTATGGATCCCGCGGTTTAAATAATGTGTAGGTCCCCCCCGTGCCACGAAAACGGCGCCATTCTGAATTCTGAGATGCTATTCTTCTCACCACAACTATACAGAGCGATTTTCTGAGTTACCGTAGACTTTGTCAGTTTGAACCAGTCTTGCCATTCTCTGTTGACCTCTCTCATCAACAAGGTGTTGCCATCCACAGAACTGCTGTCACAGAAATACTCAAACTAGCCCATCTGGCACCAACAATCATCCATGCGATTATCTAATCAGCCAATCATGTGGCAACAGTGCAGTGCATAAAACCATGCAGATACGGGTCAGGAGCTTCAGTTAATGTTCACATCAGCCATCAGAATGGGGAAAAATTGGATCTCAGTGATTTGGAACATGACATGATTGTTGGTGCCAGATAGGCTGGTTTGAGTATATCTGTAACTGCTGATCTACTGGGATTTTCACACAACAGTCTCTAGAATTTACTCCGAATGGTGCCAAAAACAAAAAACATCCAGTCAGCGGCAGTTCTGTGGACAGTAATGCCTTATTGATGAGAGAGGTCAACAGAGAATGTTTCCAGACTGTTTCGAACTGACAGAGTCTACATTAACTCAGAAAACTGCTTTGTACAGTTGTGGTAAGGAGACTAGCATCTCTGAATGCTATTCTGTGATGGGATTAGTACTGTTATGGCGACTTTACTTTAAAATAGTTTTCATAATGGGCTTGTTTGCTGCAGTTTGAATCTGAGTGTGATTGTTTTTTGCGCCCCTCGCAATGAAGCTCTGGTTTCAGACTTGTGTATCTGTTGAACCCTGGTGATTTTTCATCATCAGCTTATGTCATCATAAACTCGCACATGATGGACAACGCAATGAGGACTTTTATATTTGTGTTTTTTAATAATTGTCATTGTGCATACATCATTGTAAAAAATATGACTGCGCATTGTGGCGATTGGACATTTTATATATATATATATTATTTTAGTGTCTATTCTATCCAATATGGATGATGTCCTACGCCTACGTAACGTGGGCATACACATGGAAATTGCATCATTGCACACTAGCAGTCATGGGTGTTGTACAATGAGTTCTGCTGAAACTGCAAAAACTTAAACTAAAACATTTTAGCAAATCCCAGGGGGATTGTCCCTGTAATAAGTGCACTGTAAGTCGCTTTGGATAAAAGCGTCTGCCAAATGCATAAATGTAATGTAAATGTAGTGCCTTTTTTTAGCCTTCACTCTGTGTGCAATATTTGAGCGTTACTCACGAACAACATCTCTTACAATATGCATTTATAATGGCACTGCAGCTGCTTTCCTACCAGAATTTGAATAAGAAGCGAATTAAACTACTGTGAACTTGCCTACAAATAGACACACTTACAGGACTTCTTGGAGAGTTCAGAATGTCAAAATAAAAGTGTGAGGGTTTAAAAGTTAAAGGTGCACAATTTAGATATATTGAAGTTGAATGGGTTCCCAAAAATAACTGTCTGAATGAAAAGTGAGCTGATATCTTACAACTAAATTGAACAAAAAAAGAGATCGGAATTCTTTAAAGTCCAGATAACAGTTGAAAAACTTTTGCAAAAAAAAAAAAAAAACAGCTTCTTTTCTACTGATGACTTATACTGGAATTACTGTTAATTATGATACTACTTTATCCAGAAATACTAGTTAACAAAGTTTTTCTTAATAAGCTATACATTTATATTGAAATAATATGTAGTTAGAGTTTTGCGTTTCTTTACATATTAAAGAGTACACCCAATTCCACACAATAATGTAAAGATATTCAAAACTGATTATGCAAAAAAACAACAACACCGTATCGGATCAGGATCTGTATCGGCCGATACTGAGATTTCTGATATCGGATCGGAAGAGGAAAAAGTGTTATCGGTACATCCCTAATTTTAAATGTATGTAATCAATGACAGTGATGTAAGCAGCCTTTGTATCTAACATAATTTTGTATTTTTTGCATGCATAATTATTAGCTAATATTTACATTTGGTGTCACCAGTGCTTTGTTCTTGGCAAAAATTTTAGCCCCAATACAATTTTTTTTTTTTAAGAATTTTAAATAAAGGAAAGGAAATGTTTTGCATATGTCGTCAAAGTAATAATAATAATAAAACTTTTATTATTTTCTTGATTCAGGCTTAGTTTAAAGAAATGCAAACCTAACTGAGTTCTGTATTGTCACTTACACACTTACATAAAAGGCACAACACATCTTCTGTGTCCCACAACATTCCCTTGACATGCATGGTGCCAGTGTGTTTGTTTTGTGCAACTGATGATATCAACATGCTTAAAACTGCAAAAACAAGTTGCAAGTCTGTTTTACTTCCTGAAAAAGTGCGTACCCGAGTACATGTAACTTTCTCAATCATGTGAACCGCGCCACACTTCCGTTGGAACTTAACTCAGACCACCTCCTACAGGTAGTTTTGGGTTTGGTACCACAGTTTGCTCCCCGGTCCGCAACAGCTTCACATTATACATTTTTCTTGCAAACCGTGCTCCGTTTGAGACTAAACTGTGCCAGTGTGAAAAACATTTGCTTAGATATCACATGCCCTTACCAGATGCTTGGTTTCTATTTATGCGGCTTTGCACTGGGAAGGCCCATCTGCAAACTCTCAGTGGTTTAAAATTATTCTCATAACAATATATTAAAGCCACCGTCTCACTTGCTGGTTCACACCTTTCAACTGTTCTCTTCAGTCGGAGGTCTGCCACATATACACATATTCAGAATGGTGGAGATGACTGACGCTCCGGCTCTCTCTGACTCTCTGTTTCCACATGTCCATGTGCAACTTCAGTGAGAAAAATATAATTTACGTTCAATAAACAGACTGTTCCACCTGTCTGATTTATTTCTGATTTTAATTGTCATATAAGTGGTTGTCTTATTACAACCCCATTTCTAAAAACGATGGGACAATATGAAAAATGCTAATAAAAACAAAAGTTATTTGTAAAATATATTCACCCTTTGCTATATTGAAATCCCTACAACTACAGAGTATATGATGTTTTACCTTGTGAATTTCATTTTTTTGAATGTACAGTAATTTCAAACCAGATGATTGCAACACACTCCAAAAAAGTTGGGACAGTCAAGTGTTCACCGTTGTATATACATCACCATTTTTTCTAATGACACTTAAGTATTTGGGCACTGAAGACAGAAGTTTAAAAAGTTAAGTTTAAAAAGTGGAATTTTCCCCCGTTCATCCATTATGCAGGACTAGAGCTGCACAATTTGATGGGGTCTTCGTTTCTGTATTGTGCGCTTCATAATGCACCACACATTCTCAATGGTAGATGGGCAGGACTGCAGGCAGGCTAGTCTAGCACCCGCACTCTATGCTTATTTGGCTAGTATGTGGTTTGGAGTTGTCCTGCAGAAAATGCTGGGACATCACTGGAAAAGATGGGTGCTGGATGGAGTTACACATGCCATGGGCACTGACCCCACCCCACAACAAAAGTGCTTCTGTATTTACTTACTTGATATTTTTGTATAATTCCCTCATACTTTGTGATCAAGATCACCTGAAGCTGTTTGGGAAGTTTAGAGTGCATCTGGACTGTGAGATGTGTAATTCTTCCTCTCCTCAGTCAGGTGCAAATTGCAGTGCTGCTCTCGTGCGTCATCATTACAGTTTACTGTGATCTCATGTGACGTTAAATGAGATCAAACGACTATTTAAAAATGAAAAGTTTTGACGACAATTCTTTATTGTCGACGTTATCGATAACGTTGACTAATCATTTCAGCGCTACTTTCCATCTAAGATTAGACCGAGCCCAGAGAACTCAGCAGTGCTTTTGGTCAGTGTTGATGTAGGGCTTCTGCTTTGCATACTAAAGTTTAACTTGCATCTGTGGATGCAGCGGTGAGTGGTGTTGACTAACAAAGGTTTACTAAAGTAATTCCAAGCCCATGTTAATATCCATTACGGATGAATGTCTGAGAGATCAGAGATCACATGCATTCAGAAATAGATTTGTCTTGCCCTTTACACACAGATATTTGACCAGATTCCTTGAATCTTTTAACTATATTATGCACTGTAGAGGGTGAAATGCCCAAAATCCTTCCAATTTGTCTGGGGAACATTGTTCTGAAAGTGCTGGATTATTTGCTGAATCATCTCTTGGCAAATTGACAAGTCTTGAATGATCTTTCTCTTGAATGACTAGGCTGTTTTTGGAGGCTCCTTATATACTATGGCACGATTGCCTCACCTGTTTAACATCTCTGTTTCACATTGCCTTGTTATTTTTACTCATCAAATTTGTATTAGTCTTAAATTGCCCCCGTCTCATTGCAATCATCTGATTTGAAATTACTGTTAAAAAAATATATATATAAAAAAAGGGTGAATATAAGTTACAAATCACTCCTTTTTGTTTTTAGTAGCATTTTTCATACTGTCCACACTTTTTTGCAGTTGGGGTTGTAGAGTCATTTCAATGTGGTTGATTAGCCTTATTGTTTCTTTAATCACAGCTAATACAAAATCCTGTTTTCAAAGCCATTTCTGTTCTTTAAGTTTATGGAGTAGTATTACAACCATGATCTTTTCAAAAGCTGCTGGAGTTTCTCACATCTCCATCACATGGAGTGAGCTCATCTAGAATGATCCAATTACCCCTTGTGTTAGGGCTGTTTTGAAATGAATGCTTTAAATGGAGGCAGCATTCTCACGTGCCACACTGTGGGCACACACAATGCTAGTGTGGTAAACAACCAGCAGTATTATAAAAAAGCAGCAGAAAAGTGCTACAATATGGAAGCTTCCAGCCCTGAATGTGTGTTGCAATAGCAGACAGGGGCAGTGAGTGACCAGCAGTCCCTCCTCCGCCCTCTGCTCCTCATCTATCCCCTCTATTGTTGGCACGAAATTGGACCTGTTCGATAAATAAAAGCAGACGGTCAGCAGATCGAGTTCCAGAGAGGGAGCACTGCAACAGAATAGGAAAAGAGAGGAGAGCGGAGTTAGGGTTGGGTTTTGGAAGGCGTATCTTAGATCTGAAGAGAGATGATTTGGAAGACTGTTGACATGTAGCCAGGGAAGGCTGTTAGACTACGTCTAGGGCTGGATCACAGGCACATATGACAGACAGAGATAGAGAGAGAGACTGATACAGAATGAGAAAAAAAAGATGCCTTTTAGAGAGTTTAGAAATGTCAACAAAGGATGGTGGATATTTACACTTGAAAAAGTTTATTCCTGTTGGTCAAGGCAAAGCCATATGTTTTAGCTGGGGTCTGATACCAGACAAGTTTCCAGAGACAAGTATTGATTTCTGTCCATACTGAAAGTGAAACTGCTGTGCAACACCATCCTGAAATTATAAATGACCTATGTTCCTGGTCTTATTGTCAACAGTGCATTGATGTATTTTATTCCAAAGTAGTAAACTATTTGTAATTGTAATATTTATAATCATTCAAACTGACAACATCAAAAACATCAAAATTTAAAAATTTACTCAACCTCTGAAGTGACTTTTCATTTAGGCTGACATTGGCAAACCCCTCTTTATTCTCTCTTTATTCTCAAACCTTTCCGATTACTTGTCATGTTGTCTGTCCCCACACTAATACGTTTTCGTTTGAAAGTGAATATATTTTGCAATGTTTACGCCTCTCATCAACACCGGAACAATGTTTTCCTGCTGAAAATGCTTTCTAGTACCGAATACTTAGGAAAACGATGAGAGTTTTAATTCAAAAACGTGTTAGTGTGAACGTATCCATAGAAGACAGTCTTTCACTATCCAATCAGTTCCTGAAAGATAAAATCCAGTCTATTATTTTCTCCTTGAATGTAGAGAAATTTAGTCTTTAATATAAATTGAATATACAATTATGTGGAGCAGATTTTTGGACCAATGAGATTTGCATATACACACTCACTCATTGATACAAATACATGTGAACTGCTCAAATACACAGAAATACATAAGCGATGTTACGTAAATAATCCTCAAAGCCGAATCTTTGTCTGATACACAGTTGCTTCAATGCCTTTATGCCAGCTGTTTGAGTGCGTGTATGTGTTAGAGAGTGTGTGACCCCAGTGAAAGACTGCGAGTGAGTGTTAGGACTTTGTTTATAAAGCTACCTTCCGTTATACCGCCACTGTCACCCTAGTGCCAAGTGACACACACACACACACACACACACACACACATAGAAAGAGAGACGGCCACTTTAACTGGTTTTTAACTGGTTTTCTTTGTTCATTCATCCTTTTATATATAAGAACTGGAGCTTTGCTCATCATATTATGGTGATTTACATTTATGCATTTGGCAAATGCTTTTATCCAAAGCGACTTACAGTGCACTTATTACAGGGACAATCAACCTGGAGTTAAGTGGACACAATGGTGGTGGCTGTGGGGTTTGAACCAACGACCTTCTGATTACCAGTTTACCAGTTATGTGGTTTAGACCACTACACCACTACACCACTCCACAAATTTACATTTTTCAATGTAATGGGTTGCTTCCAAGAGCACAGTAAACGTGTCAAATCAAATGATTATAAATATACAAATATGAACTGTGCGCATGCACAATATGAATATGGAAGAATATGAAATGTACTGTACTATACTCATATGGGTGTGTAATAGTGTACCAGGTGAAAAAATAGAAGTTGTAATGAGAAAAATAGATAGAATATGGTTGCAATAAATTACAAATAAGTAAACCAGTGAATAAATAAATAAACAACACACAATATATGCATGTATATTATCCATTGTAGCAGTTGCAATGGATGTGGAAAGTCAGCAGTGAAGTTCAATAGCCAGGTGCAGATATTAATGGAATGGCAATAGTAATCGTTTTATGACCTGAGACAGAAGGCGTGATTAGACGAGACAGAAAAGGCGTAATCCGTGACCACGTTTACATGCACTTGAGAATACGGTTGATTCCAGGGTTTTTGCAGAAAGCAGTATTCTGAAACGTAATGTAAACAAAAAAAGCTGATTTTCTTATGCCTTTTAAGGGATTAAGAGAAAGCAGTTTAACGCACCTAGGTTTCTCTCTGAGAACGTGGCATATTGTGGTCATGTAAACAAATAAGCGGCGTTCTGATGGGTGTTTGAAGAGTGTGTGTGCATGGAACAGACAGGGATAACAAACGTCATAGGATTGAGCTCAACAACCGGTCAATGCAGCGGAAACAATTCAACATTTCGGGGAGTATAGAGGGAAACTCTCATACACTAAAAACTATACCCATTTATACACACAAATGTCAAAAATCGGCTGTCCCTAACGTCCACATATATGCGCTTGTACATTGGGGGAATCCCAGAGTTTTATCTAAGAGGGGAAACCCCACTATGGTCCGATAGTAAGTTAAGGAAACAAGCACAGCAACAACTCTGGAATATCTGGAAATAAAGTGAATCAACAGAGAGTAAAATTGTGAAGCCTTCTTTGAATGCCATCTTTATTTACACAAGCATCACAGAAAAAATGATGTTGCTGTGGAGAAAGCTGCTTACTGACCCAGCCGCATGTACATGTAAACAGGATCGCTGTTTTCTCGCAATAGCCCGCTTTCTCACGATAAGCCACTCACTGTTGTCCATGTAAACATAATCAATGATTGAATGGTAGAGAAGGCATGATCAGTGTTTAGACAAAACAGAGAATGCAGTTTCCTCATAAGAGAAGGTTTTTGCTTTGCTCATTTGTTTTAGTTGCCTTTTAGAAAAGAATGCATTTTATGTTTTCAGCCTTGTACCAAACACACAATCATTGAACGAGCAGTGTAGAACTCATCGGATTTCTATTTTCTTCAGAAATGTTGAATGTAAGAAGCGCAAACAACAGCGTTTTAGAATTAATGAGTACTCAAGTATTGAACTCAGATGAACTTAAAGCCCTTTAAAAGTTTGATGACAAGTCTGTTGACTTCTTGTTTTCCTTGTAATCCAGTGGGAGCATTTGGTTTATTGCACCTAACACAGGTGCGTGCCAGCAGAAACCCTCTTTCCCTCTCCTGCCTGGTTAACTAGTGATCTTTACTTGAGTGGTAATCTGGTTTAGTGACCTCCTCAATATGCTCTTTCTGTATTACTTAGAGCTCTGTGTGACAGTGGGCTTCTGGGACAGTGTCCTCTTGTCTTGCCGTCTGTCCACAGGATAATGGAGTCCAGATATTGTTTACAACAGTACAGATACTATATGTCTGTAAGGATAGAGGGTTGTCTTGGCCACAAGGAACAGTAAGTTAAAACTGTCCCATAGTAGTGCCAAGCTAATTAAATTCATACCAGTCTTGACATGAAATGACTAACCTTTAAATGTAAATTAAATGCAAGTTAGATATGTTATCTGATTTATTTTAAACAGTTTAATTAGATCATTTGTATTAAGTATATATCTATGTAGGCCTCTGTAAGCTTTAGCCTACATATACAAATTTGAATAGGGATGTCTAAGCATAATGTAATTTATCATGAAGTATGGAGTTCTGCTGAGTTATTTCCATTGAGAATGTTCCATTCCTTCAATGGGTGAGGTGAAGACCCTTCTGTGTCAGAGGAACTGGAAAAGAACAAGAAGCAAGCTATACATTTTTGTCAGTGAATGCATTGCTTGGTAATCAAGCCCATGACCCTTACATTTACAGCCAAAACATTTCAGTGTGTACATGGGCTATGTTAAGCAACCTAACTTTTTACCAGAATTGTTAATAAAATGTAATATGGATATGTAAGACATTCATAGACACTTTATATATCTTAGACTCAATATCTCAGCAGTATTAAATCAGATCAGACCATATTCTTTGTGAATTATAAGTTACTCCCATTCATTACAGATGCAGGTAGACTTTTAGCTTTTTTTAGCTCTCTGCCTGATGTTCACACACGATGACTCATGGAAACTGAACTGATTAGTCAGATAGAAATATCCAGATTTTTTTCAGAATGAAACACTGGGTTCCCCCAATTATTTTTAAAGATCTTAATGTGTTACTGTAAGAGACATGCTGTTACTCACTCTCTCTTACACATGTACAGCCTGTGCCTTTGACCTCATGTGTCTGAACATGTTCACATTTTTCCAGCAACTTATTATTTTACACTTGCAAATTGGCTTGGTCTTATTCAAGTTGTGTGTGGAGTGTGACTAATGACAAGAATCTATTACAAGCCTCAACAAGTATCCCATTTTTTACTTATTTGTTTTTCAAACGGGTTTCCCTTGTTTAGATCATAAAACAAGAAGGAAATACATGGTAAAATGGTGTGGCAGGGCGGAGGGCGGGGTCGTGATTATACACACCCGGTCTCTTTTCAGGCTAATTAAGCCTCCTGAGAGGGATAAAGGCCGATGGCAGACGGTGGTGCGACGAGAGAGATAGGTTCTCGCCTCCTCCTTTCCATCTAAATTACGTTACAAATGGTTGTTTGGGTTTGTGGGTGCTTTGTTCACTTTCCAAAGGTATGATCAAAGCATAGGACAATTCTGAAAATCATTTTAACCTGTTAAGTGCTCTGATTCCACCTGTTTTCCCTTGTGAGTAAACAAAGCAACAAATAATGATCTGACTCCTCTGGGGAAATGCTTTGAATGTGTGACTCAGGGTCAGAAATTAATCAGGGTTTGAAGCAAAAATGCATAATTTTTAAGATGCCACCTTGAATTCCACTTTTATTTTATCCAACATTTGGTAGATTTCAGTGAATTCTATTCAACGCATCTATTTATGGGTTTAGTGACAATGCAGACACCATATGACCTGTAGCTTTCAGATTTCTGTATTGGCTGTCTCAAAGGCAATTGTGAATGCGGAGCTGTTATGATGTGAAATATCTTGATTGGTGCCCGACCGATATATCGGTATCCGCACATATGTGCCGATATGAAAACTTTTTTTCAGAACATATAATGCAGAAAAAAATGCTTTAGAATTGGTGTCATTACGTAGTTTGTCCATTTGTTTACAGAGCTGACGGTGGCTCTGCAGACAGGGCGGAGATAAGCGGTGCAGAGTTGAGTGGTGTCTTTTCGGTAAGCTACTAACTAGTTTGTGAAATACATACTGGAATGTTAATAAACAATGACCCAATAATTTTCCCTTTTCAATATAACTAATATAAAGTTAACCCTGTCCCTGACAACCATGTCACTCATGTCTGTTTGCGGTGTTAGCCAGCTATAGTTTGTCAGTGGATTCAGTGATTGAATGGTAAGCATCAGAGCATCTTTTTGCAGCTCAGCAGACAACATGTTTCAGAGATCAGCTTTCTGAGTACCTTTGCATAGTCACAGAGGTGCAAAATCAGTGCACAATCCACATAGAAAAGGTCTTTTCATTCCAGCTCAAAAATTAACAATCGGCCATCGTGTCGGCAATTGGCGAATGTGCCGACTCTAAAATCGGTATTGGTCTCAAAAATCCAATATCGGTCGGGCTTTAGTCATGATATCATATGATATCCCAAGACTTGAAACAGTGATTATATAAAAATATGCTAGGCCAGTTATTTAATACAAAATGTAATCAAGCCCAGTGTTTGTGTTATGATCTCTAGTGTATTATTTGTTGCTACTTTTGTTTTTGATTTGATTTCAAAGATAAGATCCATAAATGATCAGATTAAGAATTATATTTATATTAATTCATTCAAATGAAGTTGCCTTTGTGAGATAAATGTGTTTTAATATGGTCGGGAAAAAATGGCGTAATAAAGGTAAAATACCCCTGAATATCAACACTAGTTGGCGGTAATTATCACCCTTAATGAATAAAAGAGAGTTCTTCAATATCTCAGTAATGTTAAGGGTATATTGATGGTTCACTCTCTCCTGTGAATCCTGAAGCTTTGAAACTCCCTAACACTCCTATTGACCTATTTAAGTGCACATTCTTTCTGTAACTATCTCACTTTGGCTATTCACTATGGACCTGATAGAGAGCAGGAGCAAAAATTGTACATGTTGCTGCCTGACTAGAACATGACTGGTCTAGAACTGGAACATAGATTATTTTTTCTAAATACCTCACAGATGCACATGAATGGGTTTTCATTTGCTTATGTGACTCACTGTGAATTACTTTGCCTGTTTTAGGGCTATGACGATTAATTGTCTGTGTTAGGTCTTTCACTAATATGACGATTAACGGTCATACAAACTGTCACTGTGTGCTTCATGCTCACACAAATGTCATTTATACAAATTTAGGTCTTATAATAAAATAAGGGTATATGACTTCCGTTTCTGGCTTCAAAAACACATTAATGATGGTAAAATATAAAAGTATACATTTAAAAATAATTAAAATAATATTTTAATTATCAAAATATTTCTAATAAACAAATATATCTCTTATTTTTAAAATGTAATCTTTGTCCGTTTTACATTTTCACACCGTTGTTGTTGTTGTTGTTGTAGCTACACTTGTATAGCTATTATATTATATTATATTATAATATATTATGCAATAGTAAAATACAGTTTATAATTATCATAAACTCTGTTGTTTAATACTGTGCTTCACTCATGTGTCGTCTACAACCAAAAGCCATTCACACGTCTGCCTTTCTTGTTAATCTTTTGTCAGTAGTCTGACCATTAACACACTTTTATACACCAATCTTTGCAGTGGTATCAGTTTCATCAAAAAAGGCAGCTGCCTTTGTAGGGCTGTGCAGCTCACTAGGTTTTGGAACAGACCTAATCGCACACGTTGCCAACCTCTACCATAGCAACTACATAAGTCCTGCTATAACCCATGTCACCTCAGTAGGGTCACCTGTTACCCCTCACTCTGACATTTGAAAGGTCCCGAGTGAGAGACACACTCCCACACACACACAGCAGACAGAGGGCTCTTTGAGCATCTGAAACGTGTCTCAGCTCTCATTTCCTCTCTGTATCATTCTCTGTCTCCAGCATTCACACTTTCGCAATGGTATTTAATCCTTCATTCAGCCCAGATTGGCTTCATTAGTGGGATAGTTCAAGCACCATTTGTAACAGAGGAGTGTCGTGACAATTTAGCTATGCAATCCTGGCTAAGAAATATGCCCTTTATAAACATTTTCATATGCTCTAACAATTGTTTCACACACACACACACACACACACACACACACACACACACACACACACACACACACACACACACACATTTAAACACTCATGCACACAGAAATTTATGACTCATCATTGTCTATTAACTTTGGACCGCACAGTCTCTCTCTAAGGGGATCCACCCCATTATTGCATTCGTGTAAATTACTGAATGTGATTTAGAGGCTGTATAAACACAGAATCTCATCTTGTAGAAGAGATGATGACCAGAGAGATGTTAAATTAGTCTCTCTGTTTCCTACCCCTATAAAACCTATATATTTATTATATGAGCCATGAAATCTTAAAATTAAGGATGGTTTTATGGCCCAGGGCCAATTTGTGGCTAGTTAACAGAATAGTCACTTGCCTAATCAGGCCAGTGCTGCATATGTGCCATGTTTGCTCATCCATAGAGATGCTGTTGGGTGAGCAGAGACTTAAAGGAGTGAGGGGCCACACACACAAGATATGTTCTTGCATACAAAATGGCTACACAGAGTGCAATGGAATGGAACAGAACACAGGTCTTAAGACTTATTTTTAAAACTTTTCTCACCATATTAAAAACACAAAAACACTTATTTCATGAAGGGTTAAAAAAAATAAAAAAAACAGCAAGATGCGATCCGAATTGGTTTATCTAATGCATGTCCGGCAGAGATAAACAGGCTGTCACGATTATTACTTTATTAACTGACAAACAAATTATTGCGATTATGACGATTAATTGTCTGTTTGAGGGCTATGATGATTAATTATTCCTTTAGGGCTTTCATTATTAATTGTCATATAAATTGTCAAATTTCTTAAATGTCTTCATACATCTTAAGAAGTCATTTTTACATATTTAACATTAAATATATAATTCAAATAATAATACTCTAGGGATATTAGATGTGCTTTTAAGGCTTTAAAACTATATGAATGACATTAAAATATTTTAAAGCAGTTCAATGGAAAGGAGGAGGCGAAAACCGGCCTGGCAATATAACAATATTTGAATGATTAACTTAAACAAAAGACAAACACACACACATGACGGACAAGTCCATAAACGATCTCTCTCTCATCGCACCACCGTCCGCAATTGGCCTTTATCCCTCTCGGAGTCTTAATTAGCCTGATAAGGGACCGGGTGTGTATAATCACGACACAGCCCCACCCTCCGGCCTGTCACTTTCCTCCCTCGTTCTCTCAGGCAGGGGAGACCATGGCATGACGTACACCCCCCTTTCCCTGGGGGAGGGCGTGCTCTAAGCCGTGTCTGCTGGCAGGTCATCCCCATCTTCCTGGATGAGGGAGGGGACAAGGGGAGGGAAACAGAAATATTAATGGGGGGGTTCTTCCTGTAACAGTGTTGTACCCCCCAAAAAAACACTGTAAAATTTAAACGAGAGGGAAAAGGCCAATGCTGATCGACAGTGAGAGAGAGAGAGAGAGAGAGAGAGAGAGATGAAAAAAAAACACTTACTCGCCAGTTCTCCGATACGCCATAGCTTGTTCGTCGGCCACTCCTCCACCCTCTAATGGACGATAGCCGCACCTCTCCGGGCAGATCGAAGGCAGTCCTCCATCCCCTGGTGGATGGAACGCCCCACCGCGTTCTCTGGGAACAGAAGGGGTCTCCCGCTCCAGGCGGTTGGCAGCGAGCCCCTCCCCGCTCGTGGTCGGCGGCCTCAGACCCCGCCGCGTTTCAGCGGCCGGTAGGAGACTCCTCCGTCCCTGGCAGCGGCCCTGACCGCTCCAGGCAGTCGGTTAGGAGCCCCTTCTCCCCTCACGGTCGGTGGCCGTTCCTCCGCTTCCAGGCGGCTGCTCCGTTGGGGTGGATGGTAGTGGCGAGAACTCTACACAGTCAATACATCAAATGCGATCTTCCTCCAATGCATGCTGTCATTTGTTTAGATAAGTAGCGGTTGTCATTCGTCAAACAGACAGCTACTCAAAGAGTCTTTTCAAGCACATATGTTTATTTTATGTAACAAACGGCCAAATTGTCACCAAAATTCCACGATAACTGTTCACAGCTTGTATATGCCATCATATCTAAATGGTACCTTCCCATGTACGCAGCCACGTCTACTTATTAGGTGCAGATGCAACTCAAACAGTCTTTTCAGTCATATAATATGTTTGTTTTCTGAAAGAGAAAATATCGCAAAAGCACCACGGTAACTGTTTAAAATTCATCCATGCATGCAGCCAAGTCTGTTTATATTAGCACTTGTCTCACATACACACACTGTCTGTGATGTCAAACGCATGCGGCTGAAAGGATGCATGTCTGAGCAGGTAGTTAGCTGCACAGGAAATCCGCACAGGACTGTACTCTCACCTTTCCTCTTCACCCTTTATACCTCAGACTTCCAATAAATCTCGGAATCCTGCTATCTGCAGAAATTTTCAAATGATTCTGCAGTTGTGTTGTGTGTTAGTAGTGGACAGGAGACTGAGTATAGGGAACTGGTGGACCGCTTTGTTGGCATGGTGTGTGAACAACCACCTACTCTTAAATGTGACAAAGACGAAGGAGATGGTTGTGGATTTTAGGAGGACCAGGACTAAGCCGAAAACTATTTCCATCCTGGGAGAAGAGGTGGTAGAAGTGGGCGTTCACTTGGACAACAGACTTGAATGGAAATGTAACACTGAGGCTGCCTACTGGAAGGGACAGAGCAGACTGTACATTGTGAGAAATCTTAGGCCCTTCAATATGTGCAGCAATATGTTTCTTATTTTCTACCAGTCTGTTGTAGCAAGTGCAATTTTCTTTGCAGCCATCTGTTGGGACAGCAACATCAGAGTCCACAACTCTTAAGAAACTGAACAAACTGATAAAGAAGGGTGGCTCTGTGCTGGCGAATGCATTGGAGCCCCTAGAGGTGGCTGTGGAAAGAAGGATGTTGCACAAGCTACTCAACATAATTGATAACACGACACACCCCCTACACAACCTGACCAGACAACAGAGTGTCTTCAGTTGGAGGCTCCTTCAACTCCACTGCAATAAGGACTGTAACAGGTCTTTCCTGCCCACTGCAATAGCATCTACAAAGACTCCTCTCTGTGCAGGAAGAGAAGTGGCAATGCACATTTTACATTTAATTTGCACATTAATAGCAACATCTTGCCATATAGTAGTTTTGTGTGCGTGCGCGTGTGTGTGTGCGCGCGTATGCGTAAAACATTTGTTATATTTAACATCTTCAAAGTAGTCACCCTTTGCCTAGAATTTGCAGACATGTACTCTTGACATTTTCTCAACCAACTTCTTGAGGTATCATCCTGGGATACTTTTTAAACAGTTTTGAATGAGTTCCCATCTATATTGGACACTTATTGGCTGCTTTTCTTTATTATTTGGTCCAAGTCATCAATTTCAAAAACATTTACATTTACATTTATGCATTTGGCAGACGCTTTATCCAAAGTGACTTACAGTGCACTTATTACAGGGACAATCCCCCCAGAGCAACCTGGAGTTAAGTGCCTTGCTCAAGGACACAATGGTGGTGGCCATGGGGTTGGAACCTGAAAAACATATTATTTAAAAAAAATATATATCAAATTTGAGTTTTATAATGAAATAAATGAATATGGTGGCACAATAATATTTGTGTCTACAAAACTAATTTCAAACATTTAATTATACGCCTTCCATTCAAAAGATTTTTAAGATCATGAGAAACATTTCAGTCAAGTGTTTCACAGTCAAACCTTTGACCGGTAGTGTATGTGTGATTAAATATATGTATATAATATAAATTAAATCAATTATTCTGTGGTTTAAAAGACTGTATGAATAACTGATTGAGCTAATATAAATATATTGTAATTCTGTGTTCTGTCTTGCCAACCTCATTGTATGTTTTTATTTATTTATTTATGTGAATTGCTGCTGTAACACAGGAATTTCATTTGGGGAAAAGTAAATAAAATCCATCCATCCATCCACCCGCAAATCTGACTGCTGATATTATTTGTTCGTTCATTTTTTACAGCTATAAAAATTTAATAAATCAAAAACAGCACAACACACAACCAAAAGTGAAACCGAAGCGCTTTGTGTTCACTATCAACGTTTATCTTTGTTTGTTTATATTTTCACGGGAGTTTGGCGCCAGCCTCTCGTGCATCAGAGCGTTTGAGAAGCATTTCACACGCTCTTCCAGACAGGAGCTGCTCTGGCTTGATATCCGCGGTGCGGCACTCAGAGTTCAAATTAATGACACACTAACGTGCCGTTTATGGCATTTATATATTGGCTTAAAATTCCCTTACTTTGACATTAAAATGTGATTGGAATTTAAAGTGCACAATTATCACGGATCAGACTATTTGTAAGTTTGTAGCAGCTGGCTGATCGCTTTAGAATGTGATATGACTATAGATTTTTAATAGGAAAAGGTATTCCACTGACCAAATAATAAAAGAAAAGCACTGAAAGAGAAATTTGTTGTTGTATGTGTCATCTTTGTTATTTGTGATTGTCAGGTAATGAGTGAACATGGAGGCTGGAACGGTGGTGCGTGCCGTCTTCGAGTTCCTCCCGAGCGTATCTGAAGAACTGCCTCTGTTTACTGGAGATGTCATTGAAGTGGTCAGTGTTGTTGATGAATTTTGGCTGCTCGGAATCAAAGATGGAGTCACAGGTAAAACCTTACCTTTAAACCTCAGTACATGTAGTCTTATGTACCAGTGTTGATATATTTTCATTACAGTGCTTTCAAGGCAGCACTATATTGCTAAATCTTTCTTGTTAGGGGTATTTCTTAACCCTTAACCCAAAGTATAAATTAATGTAATTTGCTTAATTTACAGACTCCTACTTCAAACTGTTGGTGGATAATTTAATCCTTAAGTGTGCTATAATTGGTTTATATATTACATTTATATATTATTAATGTTACATTTTTTATTTTTTTATGGGGTGGGTGTGGCTCAGGTGGTAGAGCAGGTTGGCCACTAATCACAGGGTTGGAGTTTTCCCGGCCCACATGACTCCACAATCCGAAGTGTCCTTGGGCAAGACACTGAACCCCAAGTTGATCACAATGGAATGCTAGCGCCTTGCATGGTAGCTCTGCCGCCATTGGTGTGTGTGTGTGCGAATGGTGGAATGAGATGCAGTGTAAAGCGCTTTGGTAACCTCTAAGGTTAAAAAAGGCACTATATAAGTGCAGACCATTTACCATTTTTACCATTTAAGATGTTTTAACTCTTTTATGAATAAAGTTTGAAAATATCACATTGACTTAAATGAATAGAGCGTTCAGAATTCATTTTCTAATTTATTTATTTTTTCTACCTGGCAAGTGCTGGTATTTCCTTCAGTAAATGCAAATCTAGTTTTCTATTTTCTTGGTATTTCCTCAGGCCAGTTTCCCAGCACTTTTGTGGAACCTGTTACAATCCCAAGCACCAAGACAGGAGAGAATCTCTATGTGTGCATCAATGGCTTAAACTCGGTGGAGCCTGGACAATTACCATTAAAGAGAGGTACATACACCACTCTCTCAGTTACTGAACATGCATACTGTTTTCTCCAGGTCTGTTAAGGTCATTCATTTAAGGGGGAGTCACTATAATATTGGGTACAGAAGGGGCACAAGTTGGTGTAAATGTAAAATATATATATATATATATATATATATATATATATATATATATATATATATATATAGACTTGAATTTAAGTAAGGCACAATTCCGTAAGGCAAGATAGATCATTTATATGCCTGATGTTTCCAGTTTAAAGTCTTTTTCATGAATAATTTAAGTTATTTTATTCATCTGAGTTTCTAGTGTTTGAACACTGTGCTTTTTAAAAATGTCTAATTCCCAGTTCTCCACTAGATGTCACTAGTTGTGTGTTTATATTTAATGGTAAATGATCCTCCTATTTTCAATGAGTAGTAAAGAACAGTAAAATTATGAATGTATGTGTTTATTATATATTCTGTTCTGTTGTTTATTTGAGTTTTACTTTGTCCTCTCTTCTCATTGCTTTCAAGCATCATTTTAGATTATTAATTTGTTTGTTTGGGTTGTTCTTTTGAATATTATTCTCTCTGTAATAGTCTGTAGTGATCTTATGTGGAAACTATAATTTGTAGAACACACACTTCCTTTGATTTGATATGAAAATCACCCTTATATGAATTTTGTTTCCTCTAGCATGGTCAATGGTCAAAAACGCAGTGCTAGTTTACGAGTTGAACACATTTTAAAATGTGTGGAATGTGACCCGTGACCCTAGTGGACATTCTGGCTCCTGTTGTTGTCCGTGTGTGTTTGCTGACTGAAACTGACCACAGTAATGACTTTACTACTGCCTAAGTTAAGGTCAGAAGTGAGCTTAACACAGATGCAATCATGGTGCATGGTACATTAAAACAAGCATTAAAGTATAATGATAAATATCTTTATACTTTGTCTCGAAGAATTTGCAAGAAATTGGTTGGCCATTATTTATTTTAGTTATATAAATATGTATTTTTGGCGATTAGAGTAAAACTTTGATATGTATACATGCTATAAAAGCAATGTACAAGATGTAATTAAAAGTTGGGCAAAAACTTCTGCCATTTTCCAGTGGACTTTTGTTATAGTAAGGTCATCAAATAATAGGCGGATTCAATTTAATTCAAGCTTTATTGGCACGATAAACTTAAGTGTACATTGCTAATGCATTACAAGACCTATACATACTAGGGAAGCACCGATACTAATCTTTCTCTTCTGATTCCGATATCGGAAATCTCCGTATCGGCCGATACCGATCCATATCCGATACCAGTGTTGTTTTTTGCCTAATCAGTATAATGGAAATGGGTGTGTGCTTTAATAGCAGTGGTGGCTCAGCGGGGGCAGTGGTGGCTCAGCGGTTAAGGCTCTGGGTTACTGACCAGAAGGTCAGGGGTTCAAGCCCCAACACCACCAAGACACCACTGTTGGGCCCTTGAGCAAGGCCCTTGAACCTATCTGCTCCAGGGGCGCCGTATCATGGCTGACCCTGCACTCTGACCCCAGCTTAGCTGGGATATGTGACAAATAAATAATTTCACCATGTATATGCAGAAATGTATGTATAATGTGTGACAATTGATCAATTTATTTATTTTATTATTTATTTTTAATATGTAAAGAAACGCAAACCTCTAACTGCACATTATTTCAATATAAATGTATAGCTTATAAAGAAACACTTTATTATTAACTAGTAAACTGATAATGTTTCAGCAAAATGAACAGTAATTCCAGTTTAAGTCATCAGTAGAAAAGAAGAATTATTTGCATTTTTATCAACTGTTATCTGGACTTTAAAGAAAACTGTTTTTGATTCAATTTAGTTTTAAGATATCAGCTCACTTTTCATTCAGACAGTTATTTTTTGGAACCCATTCAACTTCAATATTATTATCACTTCTACACAAATAATAATATATTATAATGGTAATATATAGTAATATATCTCAATCATGCACCTTTAACTTGTAAACCCTCACACTTTTATTTTGACACACAGAACTTTCTGGAGAATTCAGAATGTCTATTTGTAGGCAAGTTCACAGTAGTTTAATTAGCTTCTTATTCAAATTCTGGTAAAATGTTCTAAATGCATATTATAAGTGAACTGAACGATTGAGCATCTACATCTGAGATGTTGTTCGTGAGAAGAGCTCAAATATTGCACACAGCGTGAAGGCTAAAAATAGCCGGGAGTGTGTGTAAACAGAGCAGCGCCATTCACTGACACGGTGGAGCTGCACATGCATCTTCAAGTGGCTTTGAATAAAATGCACGAGTCGTATGAACTACTTTAATTGTGTTTTTATGATTCTTTTGTCATTTTTTGAGCTTGACAGTAACGAACATGACTAACACACAGTATCAGATTTGGATCGGGCTCCTCGAGCCAATGCCAGATCCGTCTAAAAGCTTCAGTATCAGAGCCAATACAAGGTATCGGATCAGTTCATCCCTAATACATACAGATATTAAGCAAGTTGAATGCTGAAGTTTAAAATCTCAAAACTATAATTTTTTTTCTGGCTACCATTCAGTCTCCATCGTGCACATGCTGGGTCTGTCTCGCAGAGTTACACTTTTGACACTGGTTCAGATGGCAATGAGCGGGTGTTTCCGGGTGATAGAAAGATACGGAACTTGCATGTGTCTCTCCCAAATCTGGCTCCATTCTCCTTACAGTATTTCCGCTTCTGTGGTGATCATGCCCAGGACATGTGACACACATAATGAATAATCTGTGCTAGGATGTGCAGTCGAGTCAGACGTGTACCACTTGGAAATGTACATTTGCCAATTTTAGCCATTGGAATTGGGGACAAACATTAGTGAAGTTTCAGGAAGTGAAAAAAGGATACTACATTAATTGTATTTTTTTGTATTTTAATCCCCCAGTCCTAGTATTAACACAATTATCGTTCTGCTAGGTATATCTTCTTCAACATTTTAGACATTTAGCAGACCGTGTTCTCCAGAGCAATTAATTTATTAGTAATGTATTACTTCGCATATATGTCTTATCATATCACTTTTTCCTCCTGTAGGTGATGTGGTTGCTGCTGAAAGCACTGTGGATGTGGTGTGGATGAGAGGGCATAATGCGTGGGGCTCATGTGGACTCTTCCCCACGTCATGTGTTAAAGAGCTGGAGCTTTCAGGTCGATCCAGACAGCTGTCAGAGCGCAGTGCGGCTGCCCAGGCCTCTGAACTCCCCCCACATGCACTTGGCCAGGCCTGTGCTCTCATGAGCCTCCACGCACAACTGGATGAGGAGCTGGACTTCCGAGAGGGTGACGTCATTACAATCGTCGGCCTACCAGAGCATGGCTGGTTCCAGGGTGAGCTGGATGGCAGAACTGGTGTTTTTCCTGAGGGCTTTGTGGAGCTGCTCGGACCCCTGCGTTCACCATTGGAGGAGCCTGAACCTGAAAGCCTGGAACAGTACCCGGCTTACATCGTAGAAGAAGAAGAAGAAGAAGAAAGAAGGGAAGAGAAAGAGAGAGATGAGGAAAATCCTGAATTGGAGATTCAGCAAGAGCAAGAGGAAGAGGTAGGAGCTCTATATGGTGTTGCGTTGTATGAATTCCGGGCTATTGAGCCTGGCGAGCTGGACTTTGATGTAGGAGATAGGATCCGAATCCTGGCGACACTAGAGGATGGCTGGTTGGAGGGGCAAATACATGGCAGAAGAGGAGTTTTCCCCCATCGATTTGTCAAGATGGAGGGGCAGCTGCAGGCTGTACCTCAAACTGAGACATTAATTAATGAAATCAGTGTACCTGAGAGAGAGGAAGAGGAGTGCTGTACTCCTGATGAAAACCTGGCTCTTCAGGATCACACAGTGCCAGAATACGGCCAAGAGTGGGCAACTCCGGAGGACCATACTGTTTGGGACCTGGATTACTTTGAACGCAGGGAGGAGGAAATAAAGGAAGACAATGTTAGCTACACACACTTTGATAGCAGTCCTCAAGACAGAGTAGCGATTCAAAATCAACCACATGTTAAAAAACGAAGGATTGAGAGACCTCCACCCCCTCATGCCCAACCACATAGAGTTAGTAGCTCAGCCCAACGAGCTGTCCAAAGGACCAATACAGGTAGCCCCACTTTTGGTAGACCCCAGTTGCCACCTAGGCCCAGTCCACAGGCTCTCAATAAAAGACAATACAGCACAAGTTCCCATATCAGTTTACAAGATCCTCCCCCTGCACCCATCACAAGGAACCAAAGTCTGGCCCCATCCACCAGAACGCCACCTAATTCCACGTGGACAAGAAACAATGGCCACTATGCCTCTCATAATTGTAAAATCTCGGCACGTTCGGGTCAGAAGAACAGGGAGAAGTTGACTCGACATGCAAGTGTCAGCGATGCTGACTTAATCTCTGGTGGCCACAGGGACCACTGGGAATGGTCTCAGGGACAGAGCTCAAATGGGTTGCCAACTTCTCAGACACTTGGGACTCTGGCTGTATCCGCTGGGGTTCTTGAAGCCAAGCTTTCCCAGCAGCTGACAGAGTTTGAAAGGAGTTTGCCGGGTCATGGCAATGGAGCCACAGAACAAAATAGATGGGAGGATGTTAGTGGCGGATACGGCAACAAAGTTTCCCGCCATTTCTCTATTATGGACTACAGCAGTGAGAACGACATAATCCATGGCTCATCACACTCCTCAATGGACCGTCTGTCCCCTTCCACTTCCTCCCCCTCTGGCTCTGCCTCCTCCTCTTTAGAGAGACGGAAAACGTTACGCCCGCCGCCTCCTCGGCCACGGGTCTTAAGGCCACCGGCTCCTACAAACTTGCATTGTCTTTCCACCAATGGTCGCATTACTTCTCAACCTTATAGGCCTGCGCCCCCAGCGCCACGCCCACCTCCTCCCTGCCCCCGCACCAGCACCGTGACACCTTGTCCTCCTCCACCCACCTCCAACCCCTTCAACACCTTGCCAGATGAAGAAGAGATAGTTGAAGAGGTGGAGGAGGCAGAAGATGCACTGGAGAAAGAGATGGAGAGAGAAAGGGAGAGGGAACAGGAGCAAAACAGGTTGCTCCTGAGGTTGGAGGAGGTGGAGAGGGACATTGATATGTACTCTCACACAGCCCAGGAGCTGCAGGCCATGCTGGAAGAGGAGCAAGATGAGCCCGCAAGACAACAGGCTCTGGAGAATCTGGAGTTCTGCACCTACTCCATGGAGACACTTACTCTAGAACAGCAGCAGCTGCAAGGTAAATGTCTAAAAATGTTCTCTATACTCACAGAAATGTATTGGCTTATATAGGTTTTTAATGCCTGAAATCGATATCTAGAGATCAGAATTATATCATGCAATTTAATATGCTAGTAAATTACATAACTAAAATTTTCACATAAAAACTTAAATTTATAAAACAAGAAAATACTGTAAATCTTAAAAACAAAAAAAAGAATATTGTGCCTTTTGTGGTAGAAGATTCTCCTAGTTTCCGTTTAGTCATGACATTTTAGTAATTTGTTCACACAAAGAAATTGTTAAAACATATTAATAAAAGGAAGAAGAAAATATAGTGCACACAGTAGTTCAGTTATCACGGACAGTATTTAAAAGTAAAATTGGTTGACGTCTACTTACAAATGTATTGATTGGTTGAGGTTGACCGATCTTATTGTTTTTTTTATAACCAATATTTTATTATTTTTTTATAGTTGTATTTCTACTTTTTGAATGTTATTTAATTTTTTTTAATTAGTGACATCAGCGTGTTCCACAAGTGTGACATTGTGCCATTTGGTACAAAATAAAAGCATTTCAAAACAAACTTGCTTGTTAAACATTAAAGCACACTAGTGTGATAAATTGTACAGAATTTTACATATTTTATTTAATATTGACAAAACTATCCACAAATAATGCTTTTTTTTTCTCACTCAATAACGGAGGTGCATGAGACCATGTCAATGAGGACTACGAACAATATATTGGTGATAATATAGGATAACAAGAGGTTTATAAGCTATTGTTAAAAGGCTACTCATTTTTGACCGGAAACACCACATGCACAAGGGTTAACAGTTCTGTAACTTTTAACTTTCTTGACTAATTTGCAAATATGCAAAGAAGACTGCAAATATGCAGATATCTCATTTAAACTGATATAATTCAAGAACCTCAAGACAATCCAGCCGTTTCTTCCTGTCGAGCGCTCTTATAATATCTTCCTCTAAAGCTCCTATCAGCCAAGATCAAAACTCGCAGTTCCTCTGTTACAGGATGAAAATGTTACATGATGGTCAGTCCATGACAATCCAAGCTGGCAATCCGGGCATTGTAAATTGTCAGGAGATTGCTGCTTGCTGAATCCTCACTAGCACGTGAGAGCAACTTCAAAGTGAAAGTGCTTCACGTGTGCTATGAGTAAATGTCTCATTCACTGTGCCATGGATGTGCAATTGGTTTGATTCTGTATGTTGTTAGAAAATGCATTTTTATGTGCACATGCCATCCATGGTTGCTAGACTGTGTGCACTGTTATGTCCTTCTTCCTAATATATTAACAATTTCTTTATGTGCAAATTAATTACTAAAAGTGGATGACTGAACAGAAATCAGAAGAAATGACCATTTAAAACACAATCCTATTTTTTTTTTTAAAAAAAGTTAAAGTTTTGAGTGAAATTATTGCTAAATAATAATTTATAGTGTGATATATCTGTATTTTATCGGCCTGTCGGCCACCCTGCTCTCTGGATAATGGCCATTAAAAAAAACATCGATCAACCACTAGTGGTTATGTAACCATTAAGTTTAAAATGCTTTGTGTTTTTCACAAAAAATCAACTGCTGTCATGTTAGTTTTTTATGTAAAGAAAACATGTTACGTTCTCTGAATACCATTGTTTCCTGTTGAATGCATAGTGGTGATGTTGGTTGCTAGTCTGTCTCCAAAGCCCAAGTTGGTACAGGTGTATTAAAAAAATATATCAAACATAGAAAAAAGGAATACATTTTCGCACAGCGATATTTAAGATCCAAACTTTATTAAAAAAAAGTTACATTTCGACTAGTTAGGTCTTCATCAGGCAAAACCCCCATATTGAGAGAGACCCTATAGGGACAGGCAATGACAAAAATAAAAAGATCATCAATACATTACAAGGAATGTATGTTCATTACAGATACATACAAAACACATACTAAACTGCATATGTACCTAGTACAGAAATGTTTCTTATAATAATTTTTTTTTTATTCTGTTATATCAGTGTGCGTGCATAAATGTATTACATTTCTTTCTATGTTTGCTATTCCTTAGAGACCAAATGGTGACATTTATTGGTAGACCCAATTTTAAAGAACCAATTAAGTAGGAAAGGGAGAATATCAGTAAAAAAAAAAAAATTGGCCAAACTGATTATCAGTCTATCTCCGGGAGTTCTCCCTCTAAGAATTAATGTCCCTTTTAACTGTTATCTGTTGGCAGGGTTGGGGTGTAACAGAATACATGTAAAGGGATACGTATTTAAAATACAAAATATAAGTAACTGTATTTCACTACAGTTACAATTTAAATAATTGGTCATTAGAATACAGTTACATTTCAAAAAGTATTTTGATTACTGAAGAGATTACTTTGCATTTTATTGTCATTTGTTTCATTTAATATTTAGTCCTTTCAGATGGAAAACATTTTAGTGAAACAATTTCTTATGATGTGTAACATTCATACTAGCAGACAGAGAATTACGTTTGAAGTAAGTTTGGAGCAGACGAAATAGAAAAAAACTTTGTGTAAATTGTCAGCATTAAGCTAAGCTAAAATGCTATTTCGAGCCATTTTACATGTAACCAGGCACGATCATATTTTTTTTATCAAGAAAATTCAAGTTGGATCATTATTTTTTTTTTTTCTAGTAAGACCTTTGATATTAGGGCAAAAATCATATTCTTGATGATAATTGTAGTATTGTTTCCTGTAAAAATATCTAGAAACAACACTGTACAAGATATTTAGGTTTTTCAGAGAATGTATTTTTAACGTGTATTTTGTCTTAGTGTACTGGCAGAGTTTTTATAGACAAAACAAGTGAAAAAATCTACCAGTGCTGAAGAAGTAATCCAAAGTATTTAGAATATGTTACTGACCTTGAGTAATCTAACGGAATACGTTACAAATTACATTTTACAGCATGTAGTTTGCAATCTGTAGTGGAATACATTTCAAAAGTAAACCTCACAACCCTGTCTGTTGATCACTCTCTGATTAAACAGAACCAAAGTAAATCCTAAAAAAGCAACCTGTGTGTGTTACAGATGCAGAGTTTTGATTTGAATACCTGCATACTTGGATTTGCATAGTGGTCCTTTGCTTGTGTCAATGATTTGAATCGTATAAAATACCCATTCAGCCACTATCCTCTTTTTGAGGTCAAATGAAGTTGCCGTGTTACAGGTGTTCCCTCTGAATACTTTCAATTATAGCAGGGATGGGCAACTGGCAGCCCGCAGGCCATTTACGGCCCTCTGTATCATTGAATACAGCCTGTCGGACAATACTGAGGATTGATTTTATTTCTTTGAAAAAGGGATTATGTAAAGATTGCATTCCGTTTATGATGTTATTACAACTATTGACCAGAAGAGATTGCCTGTTCTTAGCAGACCTGCTGATCACTCTAGGATTCTAGCATGCAACATCTTACACTTGCTCATCATTTATAAGGTAAATTGGGCTACATTTGACCTCAGCTTGTCAGCGACATAGTGCGCGCTATTGTTAATGTACGCAGGTAGAACCCATGTCTTTTGTTTGCCTTGATACGAAATCAGTCATTAAAGATTTCAATTTGATTCACAAATACACCATTGATCATGTAATCAAAGAGGCGTACAGTATGAGAGATACATACACCAGAGCTGCTTTCTTCACAGATGCAAAGGGTAAATAAAATACAAGGGTAAAAGACATCAACATTTTTACGAATTTCGTGACAGTGCGGGAATCACCAAAGACATCTAATGCTGTTTCGCTCGTGCTTGTGAAAAATGAAAACGTTTGAAGAAATGCGCTAATGAGATGCCTGACTGATTGTTGAAATGACTTGCGAATAGAGAGAATGTTCTCTGGCACACGGGACTGTTCGGTCTGTGCGTGTATGATGTGGTGCTGAAACACCACGGCCCCTTCAAAGTTGCCCATCCCTGGATTATAGCATTGACTTGTCATCCGAGACAAAGTTCAATGTACTGGGTGTGTCGATACACACAGCTTTTAGTTATGTTCAATTTCTCCTCACCATGTAAGTCAACATGACTTATTTTAAGGGAAATCTGTCTAATTGACTATGTATTCGCTGTCTTTCCCACAGCATTTAAAAGTTTTTTGCCAACACTATAATCTGAGAGAGGAAATTGGAAGGATCCTACAATGGAGAGTATCAGTAGACAGAGGCATTTGGGATTTATTTCTAAACCATTAGAGATTAGTAATATTTTTCTGTTGTTCAGTATTGTTTCACATTGATTCATAGGAGTGTTGTTTCACAGCTGTTGCTAGAATGTGACATGAGGCATTATCTTCATGGTTCACTGTTCAAAAGAACATTATGAGATCTCTGTGAGCCAGATCTCTCTGACCTGTTGCCCTTAACACTGGCCAGCTTTTAAGCTGCTCTCAAGTTAATCTTAGCATGCTAAAAGATCATTTGCTGACCAGACAGAGATTTTGGACTGTTGACCCTTTCAGGGTTACAATGCAATGAAAGTAAATGTGGATGGATGCGGTTGAGCTCTAATATTGAAAATAAAGCTCCATAAACATACTTCATTTGACTTGTGTGCTGGATTCCATGTCTTCTGACGCACGATTGCTTTGTGTGTGGAACAGATGAAAATTGAAGTCTTCACTGTAAATCTTTCACTCCACAATAGCTCTCAAATCTCATTTGTACATCTGCTTATTTACTTCAATGTCACCATTGAAGATTTTCAGTGAATAACGACTACTTCCCTTACCAATTTCAGACATCTATCTTTATTATGATTTAGTAATTTCCATTAAAAATTATTTAATAATGAAAAGCAAAGCAATATTTTATTTGCACGTAGACAATTACTAGCAAGTACTTTGAGCTTCACTGCACAGACAGATCTGATGGATGTGTGGTTGTTATTTAAAATTAATTGCCTCGTTATTGCCTTAACGTGGGTATATTACTTTAGTGTGGAATGCTGGTCCTGTTGGTTAGACCTTTCCCACTTACATATGAAATACATTTTGAAACTATAGTGAGAGTAAGTGGTGACCAAGGGCCTCTCTTTAAAGCCCTGTTACTCTCTCTCTCTCTCTCTCTCTCTCACTCTCTCACTTTCTCTTTCTCTACCTATCTCTCTTCATATCTCTTTACCCTCATAATCCCTGTCTAAATCCTGCTCCTGTCTTTTGGGGAAGTGGTGGACATACCTCAATAATCAGGGTTTTTTGGAGATCATGGGCGCTAGTGGATTAAGAGCCAGACTTTGGAGCACTTTGGTGCGGCCTATGGTGCACCTCACTGCCCTTTTTGGCCGTGTTCTTGGGACCAGGACCCCACGTGTACCAGGTAAGATTTAGGGGCTTTTCACACAGAATATGTTCTTGCATTTAAAAAAAAAAAAAAAAAGCTAGGTGTACCACAAACAATGGAGAAGAATACAGGTGTTTTAAGATGCTTTTTATTTGCTGGTATTTTTTGTATAAATATTTGGGCAATTCAGTCGTACAAGTCATTCTGTACAAGTCTCTGCAAACTGCATGTACAGTAATTGTCCCAGTAGAGTCAAACCTCTTCAAATAAAAGCAATTTGACATGTCTAATATAGGAGCAGTATTCCAGGATTTGTTTATACTTTTGCATGCCATGCTTTTCTGTTTTCAACATGACACAAGTTTTTGACGGCATCTTATAAACCCTGTGCTCATGGCACGAGATGCTGAAAAAAGCAGCAAGATGAAGTTCAGCGGTCAAAGATGTCGGTATAGCGCTTGTTTGCATAGAAAACAATTCTAAAATGGTTGAAATGCTGCCTGTGTAAATGGCTCGTAAATAGATGGATTGTGTATTAACCTCTCAGTATGTGGTTTAATAGAGTTGGCTAAGGATTATCTATGAACCTTTATATATGTTTCCTTTCCTTTCTATTCCAAAATTGATTTTGTGTTCCTTCGCTATTTCTGGCATACTGTAGTCAAGGCATTGCTCTTTTCTTTATGTGTGTTCATAGCATGTGACATCTTTGTGCGTCACACACAAATACACTGTTTGCACACAGCTGTGTACACATCTTCACTGATAAGTGTATCCTACTTCTTGATAGATACGTCCATCTAGTTTCAGAATAAGGGACAAGGAATTTCATCTCAAACTTGGATCATGTTTTGGACTTGATAATAGGATATAAACTTCTCACTAAAAACCAAAGGATGGCTTGCAATGAGTGAATATCAGGCGTAATGATGCATGTCTTAGGTTTGGAGCAGTGCCCAAGGCATGGTGAATACCACCAGTTCTCTGTGATGTCTGTTTATCTTGGGTTAACTTAAGCGGATCTAAGCAACAGCGTTTGTATACAGTATGTGAAATCGAATTTAATGTCCTGTCTTTTTCTTCTTTTTATACTTCTGTCTTTACTAATCAAAATACCTTTTATGTAGGCTAGATTGGTTAATGTTAACAAGATTAAATTGATTTGTTTATGCTTACACTCAGTGAATTACTCATGCAGAGAGGTTCAAAAGCCTGAGTACACTTATTTTCTGCATTTGTTTTCATTTCAAATGATGTTTTCTGCATACCAATTTGAGTGAAAAGTTGAATATAAAGATTCTCGTGAATTTCTTTAGTTTTTGTTATTTTACTTTTGTATAAGTTATATTGTCAGCCTGGCATGGACTGGCATGTATATAATAAAATGTTACAAAGAGCATCTTTAAGTGCTTCAATGGAACAAGGAAATCTGAGAAACCTTTTGCACAATGTTGTTAACATTGTCAGTGTCACAATATCCTTAACTGATTATAACAACCTTGAAATCTTAAATATTTGGTAACACTTTACAATAAGGTTGTAATCATTAACCTTAGTAAATGCATTGGGGATCGCAAATAATTAATTGTTTGAATAATTGAATGTTTTAATTTTTGTTTATTTAAAAAATGTATACATTAGTTTTTTAATGTTTATTTATCATTACTATTGTTTCTAACTAATAGCATTTAATGTTAACGTATACAACTTTAAATGTAAATTTAATTAATGTTTTATTAACATTACCCAATATTAATAAATGCTATAAAAGTATTGTTCCTTGTTTGTTCAATGTTGTGAAGTGTTACCAAATATTTTCATTAATTATATGTCAACAAATTTAGTTGTTTTGAATTTTTCAAAATCCTAAAACTTTCTTATATTGAGGTTTAAATTAGATTTTGAATCCCAGATTTTCAGTGTGGACTCAGACTCAGACAGCCACTCTATAGTTGAATGATGCCAACAGAATAAATTAGTTACATACAATTTGTGTCAGGTCTAGACTTCATTCAAACCCCAATCTCGTATTGAGTCATCGTGTAAGTAGCAGCATTTCCTGATCTGTTTCTCTTTATCCATTTAAGGGAGGTGTGTGTGTTTCCACATTCATCATAAAAGGGTGTGTTACCCAGCAGGGAGGGCAGAAGCAATGGTTATTTATTGTTACAGTAAAGGGAGTCAAGAGCATATCTATGTGGAGCCATGTTTTCTGTACAGTGGTTTTCTAGAGGTGGGAGTAGATCATTTCTTATTTCATCATCTCTTAGGTATTGGAAAAAAAAAAGATATTTGACACAAGAGAGAAATAAATAAATAATGTGTTTATTTATTTAATAAAATATGTCCGTACATAAAATTTGACATTTTTTTGCTTGTTTTCTTTTAGACCCAAAGATTGTATGTGGTTACAAATCTTCCCAAAGTGAGATGATTGTAACACAGAAAGAGTTCTTATTCTGTTTATGACGGGCCCAATTATGCTTGTATCTGGGATTTTGTGTCCCATTCCAGCCTTCAGCTGCCCTGTTCACCATTGTTCTAACTGGAACTGGTCTGTTTGGGTGCTCATAAAACGCATCAAGCTTATTTGTGTCCTTGATCTAATCTTTAGCACACAGCTTTTCTATGCCCGTCTCATACAACTCTATTCAGGTTAACAGAAGGCTCTTTAAAGAGCTGCACGATACCATCGCCTGCTGAAAAGGCTGTGAGGGAGAAGATGGAAGGCGGTTTTATTAACAGAGATGAGAGGAGTGGTATGCAAGACTTATGTCCTCACCTCTGTCTCAAGCATGCTTCTTAGGTTGTAATTGCTTTTTGGATCCTGTTGTGTTCTATGATTACTTTGGACCAATCAAAATGTTTGAGACAAGTACTCATTGACAGACAATGCTTGTGCCTCAAATGCTCTTGATCTAGAGGCCCAAAATGTGTCTTAAATGAGATTCATAGTTTTCACCTCCCTTTTTTTTTTAATCTTGGGACATTAAGAGCCACTCACTACAGAATCAAAATCTTGGATCTTGTTTGTTCATTTACAATTACTGCCTTCTGCATGCATCCATTCTTTTAAATATGAACCTAAAACATTCAACTGAATTTGATTGGCAATTTTTTAATGTAAATTCACGAAATGCATATTTTGATGTAAGGCACCAGGTGTGCAATTATGTTTAAAAGTGAGTTCTGTTCTTAGTTTCAAAGGCTTGCACTTGTGTAAACAAACAAACTCATGTGCGCACTCTTACAAAAGAGGAATTTCTCTCTTGATGTCCCTGAAGTGAAAAAACACTGTAGTTTCAGTCTGCCCTGTGTAAAGTATTTTGAGATCTAACAAAATACCATAGTTTCTAAAAAAAGAAAACAAGCAGTCAGGCCTAGGAAATCTCCCATTCTCATTTTTCAACCTTAGCATCTGTGATATCTTACATTTTAATCCCTTAAATACTAGTAGCAAAACACTTTTATGTCCTCTTTTAAACACATTTTCACAGTACTGGGATTTGTGTTCCGTAGCAAATGCCCTGTACTGTGTTCTGTATTAAATCATAAAACTGTGTTTTGTCTTTTACTGTTGAGGGGTGTGATATACTATAATGAAGCGCATGAATAGCAGTTTTTTCTTCCTCACATGAAAAGATGCCATAGACTGTGAATCCAGGGGACGTCCTGAACAATGGCTCATTGTGGAGTATGCAGGCACTCATCAGAGTGTGGTGCTGTCTGGAATAATCTGCTTGTGTCAAACTTTCCCAGGTCAACTCATTGAGATATGAATGCAGATTATGAAATCATGGGAACCTCACTCATCTGAGTATCAAACTAATGTGCATATGTTGTTCACAAGCTACTAAACAGAATCTGAATTATTATGAACACGTTAGAGCAGATTTGATCCTGCTTTTGAAAGAACAGATACTGTCAGGGTCTTCTTAGCAAATGCACCTGCTAAACTTTTTCTTTCTTGACTTTTTAAAGACTTTTTAAAGTCAAGTACTGTAGATTAGTAGACGGTTCCAAATTCAATAGAGTTAAAATAAACCATACGCATCATCAAAAGGCAGATAAAGTTCTTCTCATGAGCATTGCCAAGTTTAAAAACACCCCAAAGAAGTGTGTAGAATGAAAAAGAAAATGCTCCCTCCTCTTTTGAGGGAGGGCTGTGAATCCCAGCCTGTGTTTTCCTGCAAACGGAGACTTCAGCCAATCACAGCCTCCCTGTAATCCATTCATGTGACTGTGTTCAATGATTAACCCCGAATACCTCCCCCTTGCCTCCCTCCATTCTTTATTTCTCCCTCCCTAGCTCCTCTCATCTCCTGTTTCTATTGGCTGAGTAGACAGAGAGAGAGAGAGAAAGAGACTGAATTTCTCAGGTCTAAACCAGACAGTCCTGTTTTGTCAGGTGTCGGAGAAGGAGAGTTCGAGTGAGACAGAAAGTGAGAGAGCATGTCTGACAGGTGGACTCCTCTATATCTGGATCTGGAATGTAAAGACTGGGGAAGCTAAAACAGCTTGCCCTGTTTGTGGGAACAAAGTGAAGCCTCAAAGTCATTATGAAGGGACAGGTGGTCCTGGGACACCCTATACCATTTGCCCCAGTACCCTGGGACTTCAGCAGGGCTCCAACCAAGAGAGGTAAGAGCGTGGAGGAATTGGTAAGTGAGAGCTGGGAGGAGCAGCAATGCATGCAGATGCTGCATTTTCAACAGCAGCAACTTCAACAGCAGCAGCATATCATATGCCAGCAGGACTTCAAACCTGCACCCAGACAATGGGAGCACCAGGCCTACCTCAGCCAACCCCTCGGACAAGCCAGTGGGTCCCGTCAAACCTGCTGGGAGTATGAAGATTGGGGCAGGGTCTCTTATCGAGAGGCCCCTCCCCAGCAATTCTTCTATCAATCCCCAGAGGCTGTGTATCAGGAGCCCAGGAAGCCACAGGAATATACAGGCAATCATTGTTTTTATGAGTGTAGAGATAATGTGGATTCCTCTGACCACAGAGAGAACAGAGACTACATTTCAAGTTCAAGGAGTAAGAAAATTCCTGGCTATGTGAACCGGTACAACTCTTGGGAATCAGAAGATTACTATGGAGAACGAGAGCCTTACAGTTGTAGAGATCGGCATGCACACAATTTCGACCATGAAAATGTGGACTACTTCGATAAGGAGCGAGACAATTACAGAGTTGGGGACTGCAGTGGCCGGGATTACCATGATCTTAAAGAGCTAGATAAATATGACTGTTATGACCATAGAGATAAGCATTATGACAGTAAATATCAAGAACGCTATGAAAACAGAAAAAAGGACAGGTACAGATGTAGAGAAACTGACCTGGATGATTCCAGAAACGGTGACCAGTATGATCGTAGAGAGAAAGACCGCTTTGAACATAGAAAAGGAGACAGCTATGACTATGAAGACTGTGAGGAAGGCCGTAGGAGAGGTGTCAGCTACCAGTATAGAGAAAGAGACTCATATGAACGAAGAGAATATGGCCAAAATGCACAAAGTAAAGGAAATTACTGCGACTACAGAGAAAAGGAGAAGATCCGTAAGGATTTTAGGAAAGCTGACTACTATGACCGTGGAGAAAGGGCAGATGCTGAACTTAGAGACAGAGACCACTCTAAATACAAGTCAGGTGACAACCTAGATGCCAAGGATGAGGACTGGTATGAACGCAAGAAAGAGCACCACAGTGGCCTAAAGGAGAGGTACCGGTATGATTACAGAGAAAAAGGCAATTCTGAGAAGTGGGATTGCTTTGAGCCTAAGGAAAGAGACAAAATTGATCTCCATAGGGAAAAAAAACACTATCAAGATTTTAGAGAAGTGGATGAAAGAAACTTCTGTAAAGATGAACGATATGACAGTGGTGTCAAAGACTGCTATGAAGAGAAGGGATGCGAGAGTGATCAGTATGACCAGAAAATCAGGGAACGATATAGAGATCAAAGGTCTGTTTCAGAAGAATACAAGCAAAAGGGTTACGATAGTGACTACAGCAGTGGAAGACACTGCAAGGAATGGGAAATGGATGTTTATCACAAGGAGACACTTGGGGTGAGACAGTCTTATGAGGATCCTCTTAACCTTAGCCATGACCACAAGAAACAGTATGGTAATCATTTGGGTTCAGGAAAACTGGATGTGAAAAGTCAAGTTCGTACACGCAAGCCAGTTTATGTGGGTTCACTGGACAGGAACAGCTTCTATAGGAAGACAGCACCCAGCTCTCTGTGGAAGTCAGAGTATGCCACAATCAGGAAAAAGAAACCAGGTAAAGTCTGCTTCACAAATAGCAAATCCAGTACCATAACAATAAAACTATGAGGTCAGAACAGGGTCAAAACACACCTTGAGGTAGATATGGATGTTTCTATGATGTAACGGAATTTGTTAAAAATGAAATAAAATTGCTATCAGTAAGCCAACCAACACTGTATAGACATATCCACATGGATATTACCCATGTTTATAGCTAGCTTTTGACCTTCAGCCTCAGCAGGGGATGTCTCCGATCAATACCAACGGTGCTGATCGTGCTGTCACCATCTTAATGCATAGGTATGCATGTCTGTGAAACTGGCTATTGAAGCTCTGAGTGTGGAGTCTCAGTTTCACGTGCGTTTTTCTTTTTGTAGAGGTGTACTTGGAACTGGTTAAATGGGTTATGTTACTTTTCTGAGTTTTTGTTGTCTGTCCCTTCACCTCTCCCTCTCTGTGTTTCTTTCTCTCTATTCCTTTTTTGTCTTCTCTATTTTCCTTGGTAAACTCTAGTCTTTGATAACATTAGAGATTGATGGGACTTTAATATCAAACATGATAAAGAATAAGAATAAAACAATGACAAAGAAAAACCCATCCACCAAATCTCTTTTCCAAGAGCCTTTCATTGGCCCCCCAAAACGTTTTGGTCACTTAATCCACACTTGTAAATGTATGAATTTCATTGCATTGGATAAATTGTCACATTTATTTTAAGAAAACATTGCATAAGCTCTCTTCAAGCAAAAATACGTTTTTCACTGAAAGTTGTGTCAAACTTGTGGAACATGTCTGCAGTTAATGTAATGAAGGACATATGTGGTTAAACTGCCGGGAGACCTGTAAAAACGTTCGAGGAACGTACTTCATTCTCATAATTCGGAGAAAAGGTCAGATGACACTTTGATGTTTTGTTATTTAATCCAATGAAATTCATGCATTTTAAGTGCGTCCTAAGTATCCGTATGCTTTTGGAGTCACTGTACATCTTTACGGTTGACATTTATGCCTACTCCTTCAGGTTTCTCTGACAGTATAGAGCAGCAGAATGTAGGGTCCTCTCCATAGCAATTTCATCAGTGTGATTAGCTTTCAAACATGAGGCGTCAGTGTTTGCTTTCATTGTCAGAGTAGGCGATTGGTTCTTGCAATAGGTGTCTCGTAGGGAGATTAGTTTTGCCAGTGTCATGTCCGATACAGAGCAGGTGGCCAGTTCAGCCCAGGGTAATCCTCTATAGCCCAGTGCTCCAGTCAGTATCTAAAGGGGGAGGAGGAGGACAAGAGACTCAAGGGGAAATCTCTGGTACTAGGATGTGCTTGGTACCAGATCCTTCCCCCCTCTATCCATATATCCTGTAAGACTTCCCACTATTGAGTTTGGGGCACTATGAAGAGATGGCCCAGGCTGACCCTTTCTGATTCACAGTGTGAGGTTATCCGTTTCAAGCTTGACAGAATTGCCCCCTCCTCTTCTTTTGGTTCGCCTTCAGTCTTTCTTTGTCTAAGTTTGCAAATGTAATAGAAAGTGTGCTGTCTAATAACAGTTCCTAGAGATATCATTGTTTGTTAAGTTACTGAAAGATAGTAATCCACTACAGACTAAATACTTTTAAATTAAATTCTTCTAATTACTTTTAGGTCTTACATTTTTTCAATAAACTGCAGCTTTCAAGCAAACATCTAGCCTTTTTTCCAAACAACCTCTTGGTGTTATTTAGGATATGGATGAATTTCAGTTAGGTGCTGGTTGTGACACATCAATCGTTAATCAACAATCAAGTTACTTGGAATTTTAGAGTTAATTTTCTGCTAGTGTGCCTATAATCCCTGTGCAGCTGCCCATGCTAGTGGGCTGGAAGGAGATTAGGTGGAAACCTTCTAGCAACCCTCACACAACATTTGTATAAAGTTAAGTCAAGGGCCAGCTTGGCAGACAATAGCCTCAAGTAACAGGCTGAGGAGGTAATTAGTTAGTTAACGTAGGTCAGGAGCTCTCATGCCCTCCTTGGAAAACAAATGCTGGAGGGCATGCTATTGCTTTCTGCCACACACCATTGCCTTTGCCCTTGACTTACTGCATTATTTCAGAATATTTGTTATTATATATCTGTTCAGAGGATTTTTTCTTATGTGTTAAAATAGCCTCAAACACAGACTGACATAGGCAAGTGTGCATATATTGTATGCCATGTTTACCTTCATAGTGTTGCATTGTACAGTCAGTAGCAGAGGCAGCACTGACTGCTTTCAGAAGGGTACCTTTTGGCTGTCTGCACACCTCTGCCTGTGTCACTGCTCTTGCCAAGCAGCCGTGTCAGTGCCATATCAGCAGGAATCACATCAGCAGCAGAGGCCACAGCAGAAATGATTTTGCTGGTCAGCTGCTCAAAGGGGGCAAGTAGTTGTTTTGCCATCAAAGATGCAGGAAGTTCAAATTCAGTGGCATATGCAGCTAGTGCCCTCTTCTACTCAACCAAGCTTTGCATCATGTAAAACATTGAATTCTACCAAGTTATGGCATCTTGTTGAATTATTTTATTGCATCCTGAGCTCCTTCTGTATCCCTTGTAGGCGACTGCATGCAAGTTGCGAATGCATGAAATGCCCCACCATTCTCCTTCCTAAGGCCACAACATCTGTAATGCTGCATTGCGAAAGGACATCTTCATGCAGTCAACTGCAGCATGTATGCCATGCATGGTAAACTTGGAACACCAAACTCCTCAGTGGCTTTTGTTATGTTGAGTGCATTGTCTCTTTGCACTACATGCACCTTGTCTTTGGAGATTTTCCACTTCTCAATCATCCCTTCAAATGCGGACGCAATCGTTGCTGCTGTGTGAGAGCCCGGGCACTCTTGTGATGGTAGAATTGCCTTTTATAAGAATGAAATCCTTGTCAATCCACTGGGCATTGTAAAGCTCACAGAAGTGACATCAGCGAGGAGCTTCTCTATATATGCAAATAGATGATTCTATACAGTTTAGGTAAGGCCACATCTGAAAAGTAGCGACAGCAAGGCATACCGTGGCTCTAAATAGTAAATCAATCTGCATAAGCCTACATCTTCCTCCACACTAAAGTGTTGAATATCAAGAGCAATCATTTAAATATTTTTTTTGTTGCGAGCTTTCGCCTTTGGGTGGTCGCTGCTGATTTGGCAGCAGAAGATGCTCCTGATGAGTTTTCACTGGTGCTGTTTTTTCTTTTTACTTTAAATAGGTTATTATGTTCAGGATGGTGATTCTTAAGATTTGTGGTGTTGAAGGAGTGTGGACTGGCTCCTCCTCGCATGACTGATGCTTTGAGATATTGCAAATAGCAACTTATAGCTATCAGTCTCGCTTACTGTAAAGTCCACACCGCTGGCGTGACCTTATCACTAGCACTCTTTACAAACATTTGAGTTGTGTCTGGCACATAATCAACTTGTCATCTTATTGGCTAGGCATTTCGGCAATTTTTTTCATATCAGGCCGATGCGATAATTAATTTAAGCATTTATCGGCCGTTTCAGAAGTTTTGATCATTTTATGGCTGCCTAGTTTATCAGTGCTCTGGCACTGCCTGATCTGTGCAGTTCAAGGCTTGAGGGTCTGTGACAGTGGACATGAGGATCTATGATTGTAGTAAAGCTCATCTTTGTGTAGCTGTAGAGAGAGCGTTCACGGCGGAGCTGTATAGCAAGTCTTTCTTTTTGTGCTTGGATATCTTGGTGTGTCCCTATTGGCCCCCTGATAAAGGGGCCTGGGGTGTTAGGATGAATGTAATTACAGCATCTCTGTAATGCTAATGCCAGCTTGTTGAGGGGATTATATAAGGCTAAATGACTTAAAGTGCACAATTATACACTTTGAGTCATGCGCATGATTTATCAGATTCTGAAAACGAGGAAGGAGTGGAAAAGAAGTGAACTTGATATGCAGGCGTAGCATGTAGATTAGCTGGGTTAATGGTGAGATTTTGATGATGTTAAATGTGATGTTTGTAGATAGAATTTACAATGTTTTTGTTGAAAGACAACACTTGGTTTGTCCACAACAAGAGTAGACAAACTAACTTGTTGCCAGCTGACCGATAATAAGGGTGACTTGTTTACACAAGACAGTCCCGGTTTTGCGAAATGTGTCCCGACAATTCACAAATTTTTATATGTCCTGATTTCAGCTATTAGATTCACTGCCTCACATAGGGATCCTCAGTAACCTTGTATCCATTTCTGGAATCAATTGTGGTTCTCAATATGACTTTGCAGAGAAAGTAAACTTATTTCCAAACTTATTTCAGCAAGTGATCTTTTTGCCATAGCAATAACTTCACCCACCAATAGAAGACAGGGGAGGGTTTGGGAGACCTGTTTGAAAAAGATAATTATTTTTGCAGTTCCATTTGGGGACGCTGGTGGTGCAGAAATTACACACTATAAGCTGTATGTATTTAATGTAAAAAATACATCAACTTTAAAATTAAGATACGGCAAAAAATATTGGTAAGGTGAGAAGACTTATATCTTGGGTAATATCTGTTTACCCCAATGATTAAACATAAAATTCAGCAACTGAATTTTTGTGAAGAATACATTTCTAAGCGCTTAATCTGTTTATAAACTAAAACACACTGTGCGTGGCATGACGGAAGCCCGCAGGGCACAGCAGCTCTCATAAATTGCTGCCGGTGTCCTCTATTCTCTAGCTTCTTTAAGACTTTCAGCCCTGTCACTATACAATAACTGTAATACTGTGATTTTCTGAAACAAAAACAAGATGTCTAAAACAAACTTTTTATGTACCTTATAAAGATACAGTGTAAATAGTGTTGGAAAATTATGGGGACTCAGGGCAAACATTCCACAGAAATTGACAAAAAAATATACCCCAAAATTCAAAATATGGGGCAAAAAGATACCCACGCAATGAGTTCTCCCGTATTTTATTAATGATATCTAATATAGTTACAATTATATACATTCCAATCTTTTACATTTCAATCAACATAATTTTTTTCCCCCGCCGTCCGGTTCCTCGTACCATCGCTCACACAGATGGGTCTGCTTCTGTCAATCTGCATCAGTTCGGTATTGTACTCCCGTGTTAAATTCCGTAATCGTTCACCCCTCTTCAACTCTCCTAGCGGGTAACACTGCCCAGTCTCACCTACAAGAGGCCAAAAGTGTGCAAAGGATGGATGTTACATAAAGAAGGTATGAAAATCTATGTAATGTAACCAAATGCTACAATTTACTTAATAATATCTCCATATGTTAAATAACCATAATGTTAATTAAGACTTTATTATTACAACTATAATACATATACACCACTTTTAGTGTTTGAGTCAATCATATCTCTATATATCTCTGTTTATTTTTGTCTTATTTTATTCAGTTGGCATGTAGGAGTTGATAACGGTTTATTTAATAATCTAATTCCCTATATGGATACTTGCTGCAATTTCCTCTATGATATTGCATTATATTTGTTTTGTACAGTATGTTAACTTAATAGCCAAATTACTTGGTCATACGTGAATGAGAATAAACCTGAAATAGGAATTCAGTCACAATGCACATTATGTAGTTTAGAGATGATTTATAGACATTTAGAATGATACAAAGGGCTATTTCTATTTAAATAAATGTTGTATTCTTAAAATATTCTGTTTGTCCAAGAATCCTCTTGCAGCAATGCAGGTCTTTGGCATTTCGAAGCTGCTAGTTTAGGACCTGTGTGGAGTCCGTTTCTCAAACTAGAGACTGATTTTCTTGTCTTTTTGTTGTGCATCTGGCCGTCCACTTCCCTCTCTATCCTGGTTAGAAATAATTTTTTCAAAACAGTAATGCATGGAATAGCCTTCATCTCTCTAAAACAATAGACTTTAGGAGAAAATAGAATTTCAGGAAAATATGTTTCTTTTTGTCTATTTTTAAAACCAAAATTTTACTTGCAAGTATAAATCAGCTTGTAAGAACTCATTACCTCAGCAAATGGGGGTGAAACCCCACTTTATTGTGAATTACGCATGGTAGCACAACTATTTTCAATTAGTCTAATAATAATAATATTTTCTTGAGTACCAAATTAGCACTTTAGACTAATTTTGTAAGGAATATGTGACACAGTACGTGTTTGTCATCAAGGGTAAATCATTTGTTTTAATAAACCACTGATTTTGACACCATTTCATTCACTTTTGTCGCCCCCCACTGGACATTTAAGTATACTCTGGATGTGTAATGAAGGACGTTATTTAGTTTTGCAAAAATGTTGCCACAGTCATGTAATGTTTATGATATCAGGCTGATTATAGCGCACTTCTGCACCCTAGATATTAACTGGCATTGACCAATGAAAAACGCATATCATCTAATACGTATGCTTGTATTTGAAGGAATTCAAATCTCATAAATTTATCCCACCTGCTCCTGCTCTGGTACACCTGAACAAAGCATCCCACTTAGAAAAGAAATACTGAGAGGCAAAGAGGCCTTGGCATCGAAAGTTCCTCAAGATCTTAATGGGATTCAGGCTGAATAGGGTGGGGCCAAGCCCCAAGGAGCTGGTCACTCCCAAAATGTGAACTAGACCTCCACAAATGAGTTGGCAATGCAGTGTGTGAGTGTGCAACAGCAACATAATTCCAGCTCCAGGCTTTAGTTTGCAGATAGCTTGACCTATGCACACTCAGTTGTGTTTAATGATGCTGGTTCCCATGTATTCAGATGGTAATGTGGGGACCGAATGAAGTTTGTCTCCTCGAGAGAGCCTTCCATTTTGATACATGTGGGATAGAGCAATTCAACCCAAGCTTTAGAAGAATGCTCTGCCTGTGACCTCTGTTGGTGTGTGGCAAGGAAGACAAGATGTTTGAGGGGTAACAGGTGGGTCCTCTCACACTCTTTGAATACTGCCGACGTAGAGGCGCCTTGAAGTCTTTTGAAGGAAAACTGTATAGATGAATTGATACTGGTGAATTGGTTCAGTATGATTTGCAAAGTATTGGTTAAAGTAGTGTTTTTAATAAAAAGTGTTCTGTTGGTTAGCTTCCGCCTCTTTGCTTTGTAGAAGAGCATCATGATTAGTTTGATTAGCCATGACAGCAATAAGGCCTTTTCAAATTAGTGTGCTTTGCTAATGTTTTATGGAGTGTGAACTTCAAAAGGCTTCAAATCTTTTGGTATGTTCCTATGGCTAATTTTAACCATTGAATATTTAATTGAGGCTTCATGTATTTTGAGGACTGGCTAGATGTTTCTCATTTTGTTGGACAAAGTGCTTATTTACATGTTATTTTGATCAAATAGTGAAACTGCGATAGAGACAACACACATTAAGCTGTCTGCACAGTTCTTAGTAAATTCCTTTGTGATTATGTTAGGAAATTAATTCAAATCTACCATCTTGACATGGGTGTCAGAATACATGCTCTTTATTCTCTGCAAAAAAACAAAAAATATATATATATATATATAAATATATATTAGTGCCCGACCGATATATCCTTTCACCGATGTATCTGTGTATATGTTTACCGATATGCGCAGATATGAAAACTTATTTTCAGAACATATAATGCAGGGAAAAAAATGCTTGAAAATTGGTGTCATTATGTAGATTGTCCAGAAGAGCACACTCCGACTCCATTGTTTACAGAGCTGATGGTGGCTCTGCGGACAGGGCGGAGATAAGCAGTGCAGATTTGAGTGGTGTCTTCTCGGTAAGCCGCTAACTAGTTTGTGAAATACTTACTGGAGAGTTAATAAACAATGACATCATCATTTTCCCTTTTCAATATAACTAATATAAAGTTAACCCTGTCCCTGACAACCATGTCAGTCATGTTTATCACATCTGTTTGTTATGTTAGCCAGCTATAGTTTGTCAGTGCAGTCAGTAATGCAGCAGATTAAAAGGTAAACATCAGAGCATCTTTTTGCAGCTCAGCAGATAGTGCGGTGGTGGATTGTTTCTGTTGAGTGTTGACTACGCCGTTACCTAGTTAGTGAGATTCAATGCTGGTCCATCTTTTACTCTCTGTGATGAGCTTATAGCTAACTAGCTAACCATGAAACTAATGTGTAAACATGTATTCACCAAATTGTTTTGTTCAGGGTTCACCGTTTGGTACCCCCTTCATACCGAACAATTCCAGTCGTTGCATTTATAAAATTCTGGTTAATATAAAAGTCTGGTTTTCCACCGGTGAAAATTACCCCTGAACATGTATAGCAGAATACAGTAGGGCTGCACCTAACGATTATTTTTTTTATCGATTAATCTAACGATTATTTTTTTAGATTAGTCGATAGAAAAATCGGCAAATTAGTCATTAGATTTAAAGATTTTTTATTATTATTTCTTGATTAATATAACAATTAATTAACCCAAATTATCCTCTCTTAAACACAAACAAATGTACAAGAAACAAAGTGTGCACTGCAGGGCATTATTCTGCAACTAAAATAGCCCCATCTTAACTGGTAATCTCCATTTTACAGTCCAACATTAATTTTATTTTGGAGAGATTATATGTTGGACTGCTAAACTCGAGGTTGCACAATGTTTTGATATTCCTCCTGAAAGTGACTTGAATTTTACATTGTTTCATTTATTTTGTAGTTGGATTGCTAAATGTAGATTACTTTAATTTTATTTTCGAGTGATTTTAAGTAAGAACTTTTTCAATTAAAGTAAAAGCAAAGTGCAATCTACATTTAGCAATCCAACAGCAAAATAAATTCAACAAAATGTAAAATTCAAGTCACTTTAAGGAGGATTATCAAAACATAGTGCAACCTCGAGTTTAGCAGTCCAACATAAAATCATTTTACAGTCAAATTTGTGCAATTTGAATAACACTTAAATGTTTTTCTAACAGGAATAACTAAAACTTGTGCATTCTTAAACAACTCTCAGTAATACACACAGACAATTTTCCACATACACACAATCTCTCTCTCCCTCCTCTTTTTTCCTTTCCCTCTCCTCCCTCCACATTCCACCTCTCTCCCTCCCCCTCATCTTACAGTAAAATTAGTGCAATTCGAGCAACAGTTAACTTTTTCTAACAGGAATAAATACAACTATTGCAATCTGCATTAAATCTCAGTGGGGCAAGGAATATAATTGAAACGATTTACAGATTGTAACACACAGCTTACGCCATTTTCTCACTTATACATGGCCGTTAAAGAGAATATATAAACAGAAAATATAAAACGGGCAAATAACAAAATTAGATGACGCATGGTGTAAAGTTACGTTAGCAGAGGTGCAGAAATTACGGCTGTGTACGGCACAGCACCACATTGTTGGTTCTCTGGCTAAAATACTCCTGTGCTTTAGATCACCATGGGCAAGTTTTTTTTAGCTGCAGTTTGTTCTTCGGGCAATCCATGCTTAAACCGGGTGCTGCCATTTTAATTATGTGACGCACCGACGCATGTTATGCAAATCGACGTATTTCTGTAATTGATTACGTTGATGAATCGTCCCAGCCCTAGAATACAGTGTAACACCGCTGCCACTGTTTTTCTCTTGTCTCAGCAGGTGTAAATGCTTCCTGTTTTACAACCTGCCGATAATTGATGGGCAGTATTTAAATAGTCAGCATTTGACAAACATACAGTTCTAATGTTAATTTAGATATTTATTTTATTTGAATTTAATTTTTTATTTTAATGGTCAGCATCTGACTGATAGTACACATGCAGTACTGATTTTTATTTAGCTATTAATTGTATTTTTATTTATTCTTTATTTAAATGGTCAGCAATTGACTGATACTAAACAGTACTGATGTTTATTTAGCTATTTATTTTATTTGAATTTATTCTTTATTTTAATGGTCTGCAACTGACTGACACTAAACATACAGTACTGATGTTTTTTTAAGATATTTATTGTATTTTTATTTATTTTTCATTTTCTCAGTGTTCATTTCTAGAATTTCGGCCACCATATCGGTAATCTGTGAGCTCCAGTTTCTGGGTGAAATGCCCACAGAGGGGCGCCAAAAACGAATTATAAGTCGAGTTGTTTTTTAGCTGTAAAGGATGTAATACAGTGAAGAGAAATGCATGTTGTATTAAGCCTATCCCAAACCCAGACCGCAACCCTAAACCTAACTGTCAGTAGAGCAAAAATGTAAGCTTAGAGGGAAAATGGAACCTCAGAATCACACTCGTCAATGATTATCCAATCATGATTACTTTCTTGTTTCAACACGGGACGAGAACCCGAATCTGTCCCGTTACTGATCCAATGCGCTTTTAATCAAACCACAGTAACTTGGCATAATGGGCTCCATGCGAGGGTACAGGAACATTCGTAAGCAACATTCTGACTTCCTGTGTGATGGTGTTGTATTTTCACTGGAAAACCAGATAAAAATGTATTGTAGTGTTGGTTTTTTGGCAAGCAGTCAGCAAGATGATCACCCTTGAAACTATTGAAATTCTTTTTTTAGAGTACAGTATGTTTATATGTGTTCAGAATTTTAAACCAGGCTTTCCCCTGTCTCATGTGAGCCACATGAAGCGCCCTGGCTGGAGCTTGACCCTAGAAGCAGACAAAGAATAATGTCACAATGAATTACATCCACAGAAACTGAAACAGAAGCCATTGTGTATGTGTCTGTGCCTGCTCGAGATTACCCTTTTTGCCATTCACCAGGCCATGGCACACATTCTGATCTCTGAGCACTGGCACACATAGCCTTGGCATTAAATCTAAGCTCTCCCACACTTTGATCTTACAGAATCTTCTCCCTTCCTCTCTGTGTGTCTCTGGCTATCTGTATGTATCACACATTTACATTCTCCACATTTACACCCTCCACTTTCACTAAATCTTAAAACTCCATTCACCCACGGATTGTCAGGCACCCTGATTCAACTCCGTTTTCATTACACATATTGCAAACAATGTAATCTGTCATTAAAATTGTATTCCCGTTTCACTATAAAGTGATACAGCAAAAGCAATCTAAATATCCAAGGTTTTTCAAGATGAAATCGACCCATAACTGAGTCAATTTCCTGGTCTGCTCATGTTCATATTTGTCTTGAGTGGTCATCCAACAGCTCTCATCTATCTGAGCTCATAGTTAAAAGGACAGCTCTCCCAAAAATGGCAAATCTGTCATAATGTTCTCACCCTCCCATCTCACTGAAACCGTACAACTTTCTTTTGTGCAACATATAAAATTAGATTTTAGGCTGAATGTTAGTCACCATACACTTTCATTGTATCTTTTTTCCAAACAATGTAAGTGAATGGTGACTGAGGTAAACCTTCTGCCTAGCATCACTGATTGGATTTGAAACAACATTTGAATGATGAAAGAACGTTCATTTTTGTGTGAACTGTCTCTTTCAGCTTCATACTCTGAGACCATCTGAATGAATCATTGTGGGAGAATTTACTCTTTGAAGATTATTTTGTTGAAAACAATGAATACACTAGGCCTGTTAAGCAAATGTAGGTCAGAACGGCATTGTAGAGCTTTGTGTGAGTGTGTGTATATAAAGTAGAACAATTAGCGTATGGATGGATGATGCTGTATAGACCAAACTTTGTTTTTTATATTTATCCCTAGTTATTATGGACCTCACACTGTGCATGATGTAAATGGGCATTGTACAGACACTTGGAAAATAACTACATTACAGGTAAACACTATAAATGTGACCTCTGTGCCATAGAGGAAGAGAACAGTCTATACATGTTGTCAACAGGTTGTTCCATTCCGAGTTTTAGTTCTATTGAGATAAGGATATGGGTGGTGAAAAATGGTAAAATGCAGTTAATCATGCCATCCTGAATGCATGGTGTGAGTTTAAAGACAATTAAATCAGCATTGAGCCCATTTACTTTATTAATAATGTGCCTGGTTTAAGTGTGCGATTCATTATGAAACTAAAAATTAGGAGTGGTGGTGGTGTAGTGGTCTAAAGCACATAACTGGTAATCTGGTAATCAGAAGGTTGTAGGTTCGATCCCCACAGCCACCACCATTGTGTCCTTGAGCAAGGCACTTAACTCCAGGTTGCTCCGGGGGGATTGTCCCTGTAATATGTGCACTGTAAATCACTTTGGATAAAAGCATCTGCCAAATGCATAAGTATAAATATATAAATATAAATATTTCTCCACCTCTGAAACTACTTCTCATTACTCTTGACATAAACAAAGCTGCACTGGCAAAAAAATATATATTAACCAACAATGTAATAGCCCACTTGTTGTTATCCATTTAATTTCTGATGGACAAAATCAATCCCCATATTAGATTATTTCCAAGTATTCTTTCCAAGTGCTTTTTCATTTTGTTAACTTTCTAAACTGCAAAATTACACTCATAGATTTTTTACTTCTCCCATGTTCAGAACAACATTTAATTTAGGCTGGGTTTTTTTTTTTTCAGGTTTGCTGAAACATTTCAGAGGTAAAATATGCAATGTAATTACAATGCTATTAGAGCTCCAATCTCTCATCAGTCTTTTAACAAATCAGCAACAATAAAGATTTATTGTAGCATGATGTCAGCATGAATCACCACATCAGATGGCTTGGAAGCCTTAAGCCTGAGACATGTTAAATCTCCTTATCTCTCTTTTTGATTCTAAGAAACACGCACACATATCATGTGTATATAAACCAAATATGAATCCTTGCAGTTTTGGTGAACCCAATATTTTCTGCATCCTTTATTTTGAAGCTTGTATATAGTTTTCTATCTTAGCTTTCACAGAGTCCCAGACCCCACTTCAAATGCCTCCCCCAGCCTCCTGAGAGGGCCCATGTCTCACTGAGTTTATTGACAGTCCTTTGTACCTCCATAAAGCACCATCTCTGGCAGCATTGTGGGGAGGCACTGATGCCTATGACAGATCTCCCTGCCACAGTCTCCTGCCCCAGACCCGTTTGAGTGCTGGTTCAGAACGAAGAGATCAAAGAGCAGTCAAACTCAACTCCAAGCCATGACATCCTGTGGATGGCCAAGAGCAACACGCAGAGCAAACCGACTAAGATCTGACCTCCCTTTCCTATTTTTACCTCCATTACTCCCATGCTTTCATCGCTTTCATAAGTGACAAATGTAATCCATTCAACCTGTTGTGAATTCCTTTATTGTGTCTAAACTATGACAGACCGATGATGTATCGGCCAGGCTGCTAAATCATCTAATATTTGTTCATTTTGAGACTGTGTTGGCATGGCTGATTAACAGAACTGATAGTTCCCTATTGTTTCAAAATATACAAACTGTCTTGTCAATGATAAATGCAAATGATTTGAACTATTTTATTAAATATTTGAGTAAATTTTGTCCTGTTTTTGAAATTATGTTGTACACTAAATGTTCTTTGATTTTCCTCAACTTTGCGTATGTCATTTGATATTGCTAAAATGTATTGCATTTTACATGGTTTTACATTATTATGTCGGCCATCTGTCACATTGCTCTACATATCTCAATATGGGCACTGGTTTTTGTGGAAAAAAACAAAGCCAAACCTAGAGGTACTGTGCTATCTGTCGCTAACTAAGTTGTAAGTTGTCTGCGGCTGACCAGGATACTCTGTTTCTCTTGCATCAGAGATGACCCTGCTTGCCTCCCTGCCTAAGTCTCTGGAATCTTCCCCTGCTTCAGCTGCCACCACTGAAGACCCTGAACAGAGGATGCTGGAGAAAAGGTCAAAAGTCATTGAGGAGCTTCTGCAGACTGAGCATGACTACATCAAGGACCTTCAAATGTGTGTGAAGGAGATCATTCTACCGCTGCAGAAAAAGCAGGTCAGTAGAATTCCAGTAAACACTCAATGAACATGAATGGTGTATAAAGCTGGGTGGATATTTTTACGGTACTTTACGATTGTTGCTTGTCAATGTGTACAATATCATCCCAGTGAGATCTTGGGTAAAAGCCATGGCATACTGCGACTTTGTCAGACTGTACGATACACATCGTAGCCAAAATTTGGTCCCAATTTTCCGGATTGACAGCATGACTGGGAGTTTTATCTCATTTGGCTGTCGTTGGAGCCATCACTGCACAAGGCAATTAATCAGCGGTCAGTGAACATGTCACTCTAAGCGATCAAAGACTGCAGAGTTTATCCTACGATTACATTTTTCTCAGATCTTAAAGGGCCCATATTGTGCTCATTTACAGGTTCATCATTTTATTTTTGGGGTTTACTAGAATAGGTTTACATGTTCAGAAAACACATAATTTTTCTCATATTGTACATCACTGCAGCACCTCTTTTCACCCTCTGTCTGAAGTGCTCTGTTTTAGCTCCTGTCTCTTTAAAGCCCCCCTTTCGGAAAAGCCCAGTCTGCTCTGATTATTCAGCTGGCCCAGTCTGTTGTGATTGGTCAACCGCTTAGAGCATGTGTTGGAAATGTAACACCCCACCCCTTACCATAATCAAGGCTTCCTGAGCAGCTGTAAACACTATTATAACTATGGTAATATTGCTGTCGGTTTTGCCCTTAGATGGGCGTTATGATAATGTGTTACATAGTGACATAGCTAAGTCATGGAAGTGCAGACCTTTTACATGCACAAACAGCTATATTACACACTAAAGGAAAGGTAAAATCCCCAAAAGCATAATAGGGCCTCTTTAAATCGTACAGTGTGAACCCTGGCTTTACATGTTCGCAGATCATATGTTAACTTCTTGTATTGAGAGCAATGAGAACATTTCAAATCTTCATCTGCATTTCCTGTAGGTCCAGAGTATTGATTTTGATGGTCTCTTTGGAAACAATAACTCCGTAATTGACCTTTCTTGCCGACTCTACAAGACCCTCCAGGACACAGACTCAATAGGTAAGAGTAAAAATCTCACAAGATATGGCACACAGTTTCCATATTGCTATTTTGCTATATTCAATTTATTTGCTCATCCAGGTCAAGTGTTCCTAGACTACAAAGGTGAGTTGGAAGAGGTTTACAAGATCTATTGCCAAAATCACGATGATGCCATCTCTTTACTGGAGACCTACGAGAAGGACGAGAACATCCAGAAGCACATACTGGAGTGTTTGGAGAAGCTCAGGTAATTTTCATTGAAGGACAGTTCATTGTTTCCCATGAATAAAAAAAACCTTCAAATTAATGCATGGTGTGGTTACCACAAACATCACATGCCCAAATCTGGTTGAGCATGTACAGTAAATGCCAGATTTACTATAATTAAATAACAATTTAACTGTATGAGAGATGTTTTAAATAAGACACTAATGGTGTGGTATGTAACAACAACATTACACATGATCAATTCATTTCAATGGTATCTGCAATTGTCTGTTATGCGACTTTGACTGGACCAGTCTCTGGATCTTACTAGTAGAAATACATACAGTGAGGCAATGTCACAGGTTGTGCAGCCTTGCTCATGTCATCATTGAGAGTTGTGGACAAATCGACTTGTCTGGTTGAATACAAGATGACTGTTGGCATCTGTGGAATTCCAAGAAAGGAAGCATCTTTGCTCTTCTCATTGTCTGTGTTTTAAAGATCGATATTAAACTATAACCTTATTAGTATGCCTGATGCCACATTCACAATATAAGAGAAAAGGGATTGGATTTCTTTCAATGCATAAGATTTTATAGATCAACTTTATTGTCATTGTGCAGATTACAGGTTCAGAGCCAATGAAATGCAGTTGTTTTTGCATATCCCAACTAAGATGGGGTCAGAGCACAGGGTCAGCCATGAAGCAGCGCCCCTGGAGCAGATAGGGTCAAGGGCCCAACAGTGGTAACTTGGCAGTGCTGAGGCTTGAACCCCCGACCGTTCGGTCAGGTGGACGGGACACAGCGGGTATTTAAACGCCAGAACCCGATCAGAGATGGAGAGACGTAGACTGATGTAGATGCATACCGTACTTCTATAAAATTACTCCATATATTTCTTAAAATAGACAAAGCTTGTTTCACTCTGTTTTCATTATTTTATCTCTTTTATAGTGACTTATTAATGCATGGCAAGACAGGAATGTGCCTCACCTAGTTTCAACACTTTTCTAGTGTCACTGTGTTTCGGTGAATGATTCTAGCCAACTTGTGTGTTTAATGAAACATTGTATTAGGCTTTATTTAAGCTTACACCCAATTTACAAAGGCAACAACCACATTTCTTGACCAGTGTCTTTCTGTAAACATTGGTAATCTCTGATCTAATTCTTTTAATCTCAATCACTTCCTCATAGTGTAGTTTTCGAGTTTAGTTTATTCTTGTTATTTGCTGTAGCACTTTGACAGACATAAGATCAAACAGAGAATAGAAGGAAATATTCACCTAGAAATGTCTTTTACTCCAATAGCCTTTCTTGGTGGGGAGTGGGAAAATGAAGCTGTTTGTCCTGAGTATCAAGGAATTTGCAAAATGAGTGAGTACTTTGCCAAGACTCCAGCTCGGATTTATCACAAATGGCTCTGACTCCAGTCGAGAAATTGCAAGCATGTTGATTTTCTGGTGGGATGGTACTGTAATTAACTCCAACCATGAAAAACAGATATAAATCCTCTAAAAAGCACCTTAAGAATGATTTCTTCATGGTAGTGATAGACTGCCCTTTATTAATTTTAGATTTCTGAGCAGACTCGAGTACACTAGACTGTGACTGGCATTTCATTTTGTCTCTCTGTGGGAGATCAGAGAGGGGCCATTGGAGGCCCCAGCACCGGATTAATGCACTCCTAAAGCAGGTCACCCACGGCATGTTTTTCCATGGCAACGAGCGGCATATTAATCGAGCACACAAAATGTTTTTCAGTTTTGTGTTTGTCGTCTTGCCCTCTCGCCTGCTCCATTCATGCTCAGAACCGCATAAATAAGCTGTGTGAAACACAGTAGTTTTATCCAATTAGCTCATTAGCTTCTTTTTAAGAAAATATAGAGGTGGTTTAATTCGATACTGTGTTTTGTTCCCTCTTTCCCCTCTCTTTCTATCTTTTCCTCACCCCTGACAGAGGGATATACCGAGAGTGGTAAGTTTAAAGCAACGCTAAAGCATCTGCATGTGAAGTGCCTGACAGCATGCTCAACATTTATTAACCTGCATAACCCTTTTCTCTTGTGCTTGTGTGATCAATGGGCCTTGTATTCTTTTTGTGTGTGCTGTGTGTTTTGTGGTCATGGTTACCCCTTGTCATAAGTCATATTCTGGCTTACATTTGTACAAATTTGACCCATGAACATGATTTGTGCAAATACACTCCTAATTAAGTCAGAATATGGTCCCAGTTTGAATATTGGTTAACTGAAATATTTATTGATATATTTTCTGGCATTTGACCTAATGCTTTCTGGTAGCATGTTATTATCACAACAATTATTTACACAATCTCTAAGCTGGTGATATGTTACTTAAATCAGTTAAACCAACAAAACAGCTCTGATATTTGGGCAAACATAAATGTAACTGCAGTGAAAGATGCCTTTTGTATGTATTCAAAGATATTCTTAGTGCTCCATGATCTTTTGAGTTTTTTATAATTTCCTTCAGTATTTAGCTACAGATTTTTTCTTTGGATTTGGATCTGCACTGTAAATACACAGTGGCCCTAAGAATTATGCAGACACCCAGAACAACAATTTTATTTCTTTTAAAGAAATAGAGGGCATGCAAACTTTTTAAGCAATTTTAAAAATAAGACATTTGTTAGATTTGTGACATTTCAAGTAGATGTATGGTTCAGAGGTTAAGTTAGTTCTGAGGAAAGCTATAGCATCATGTTTGTAGATTTCATTCATTTTCATTTATTCATTTATTTCAGGCAATGGCACAGAAGTACAAGGCAAACAAATATTGTTAAGTCATACAGTGTAAAACAAACATACAGTAGTAAACTATGACGATCGAAATCTGCCTGAAAGGGAGTGGGAAGAAGACAACTTATTTAATCCCACCCCAGTTCCCCATTTAGTAATTAATACATTGAGCTTCATTGTTACTTTGCTCCTAATGCTAATGCTAGATGCCACATGATTTGATATTTTATCATATAATGCAATGAAATTGTTTTAAAAAGTGTCCAAATACACTGGGCCCACTGTACACCTCATCCGTTTTCATCCCATCAGTCAGAAAGTGTGTGCTCTTGTTCTTAGTTAGTCTTAGTACTCTTTCTACTGTAACCAGTTTTAAAAAATGGGTGACTGATCCAATTCATTGATGGATGAAAACAATGTGTGTATGTTCAGTGACCCAGCTTGCTGTCAGAGGAACAGTGCAACCCTGAAATGTGACTTCTCACTTCTCTTTTTATCTTCCTCTGTTGTTCTGTCACAGGGGAAAGACAAACTACATTAATCTGGGTTCATTCTTGATAAAGCCAGTGCAGAGAGTAATGCGTTACCCCCTGCTCCTCATGGAATTGCTCAACACCACTCCAGAGTCGCATCATGACAGGAAGCAACTCGCTGAGGCAGTGATGTCCATTAAAGAGATTAATGTCAATATCAACGAATTCAAAAGGAGAAAGGACCTTGGTATGTGGATGTAGCTGTGAACATTTTAAATTGTTAAAAAGGGATGTTACATGGGATATCTTGCTAGTGTGCTGCTTCGTTGTCTACTGCCTACATGGGCATCTACCTTTTTAAGCGGCTGTACATTCCGAATGTGATGTGTGTCCATCTATGCTGTTTTTCATTAGTTTTTCTATGTAGACATTCACACGTCTAGTTGTTTGTTGTGCCATGTCTCTGTTTTATAGCGTCTCATGCAGGATCGCAGCATTTCTTTAGATGCGGTGTCAAGTTAAAATAACTTAAACTTTTAAAAACACATTTCAAGACACCTTTGTTTTGATATATTCTTTGCCCTGCATCTAGATTTTATTAGAGCAAGAAAGTGTTCGGTCTGAACGGCCCCTTAAGTAGCATCCAGCCTTGATATGACTTGCAGCAACTCTGTATGGCAAACAAATAGGAGTTAAATACATAGCACACACAAGTCACAGCTTAAAAAGACACGTTTGCGACATCTGAGACTAGAAGCGTTTTTTATCATTATATTGCACTACAGTATTTTTAGAGCCACTGTACTTTTCAGTAATTAATGAAATGGGTATATTTATAATCAACATTTCTCTTATCATCTTATATAATGGATCTATGTTCCATCTAAGGTTCCATTTGTTGACATTATCAAAAACAGGAAAACTAACTCACTGTTCCAACAATATCTTTAATCAAAAACCACATGGTTAACGTTTCGACTCGTGTAACCAGTCTTCTTCAGTCTTTTTCCATTCATTAAAATTATCATGAACAAACAATTAACAATATATTTATTACAGCATTTATTAATCTTTGTTAATGTTAGTTAATAAAAATACAACTTTTCATTGTTCATTCATGGTAGTTCATAGTGCATTAATTAGTGTTTACAAATACAACTTTTGATTTAAAAAATGTATTGGTATATGTTGAAATTAACATTAACTAAGGTTAATAAATGCTTAATAAGTGTTGTTCATTGTTAGTAACTAATGATGTTAACTAATGTTATCAGATGGAACCTTATTGTAAAGTGTTACCATATTGTTTTTTATTGATCTCGGTGCAATGCATTGTAAGATTGCCTTCTCTCTGAAGGATGAATGCTATGCTTATCTTGGGAAGCAGCATAATCCGCGTAATCATGATTACCTTTTGGAATATATTCGGTTTTGGAGCATTCCTAGGATACCTTAAAGTGCTCTCTGCAAAGGCAGCTCATTGGGTTTTAGAACAGCTGTAGTTTGGCTCTACAATCGTTCCATAACTCAGTGGTGCCACCTCTTGTCTATAGTGGTGAAGTACCGCAAAGGGGATGAAAACCGACTCATTGACAAGATCTCAAAGTTGAGCATGCACTCCATCATCAAGAAGTCAAACAGAGTTAGCAGCCATCTCAAGCATCTGACTGGGATTTCAGCTCAGGTACATCAGTGCTGTTATGAACTCCACACGACCCTAACTGGATTTAGAGAACCAGAGTTGACCAATCTCTCCTTCACTCTCCCTTAGATCAAAGATGAAGCTTTCGATGATGCAGAGAAAATATTTAGACTCCAGGAGCGACTGATCAAGTCCTTCATCAGGGACATCTCCCTCTATCTGCAGCACATTCGGGTATTGATTTATTTGACATTAATAGCCCCTTGCAAGGTCCTTATGTGACTTGCTAATCTTAATCTTCTCACATGCTCTCATTCATTTTGTCAGTTTGTGTTAATTTCTTTGTCTGATGATCAAAACAAGGGCTCAGGAATAAGCTTGTTTTTCTGCTGGCCCAGTCGAAGGAGTTTAGCTTTTGGCTTTCTCAATGGAAGTTTTAGACATGTTTGTGGAACAAGGCATGTTTGTGAAGCTGCTTTGAAACAATATGTATTGTGGAACGTACAATTCAGATAAATTTGACCTTTAATTGCCCATTTAAATTGCTGAAAGTTTTAAGACTAAGTAGATGTTTGAGGTGCCTTTGGGTCATAATTTGTTTTCACTATTTATTAAATTAAGGCATTTTTCTAATCTCAGCTTTTTCTAACTAATAGGAGTCCGCTTCAGTGAAGGTGCTAGCTGCCATCAGTTTCTGTGACATCTACACAGAGCGGCAACAGCAGATGGACCCCGAAAGTTTCCAGAGAGCACATCGCTGCATCAGTGACAAACAGTTTACTGAGTTTGTGAGTACGGAAATTAAAAATCACCTCGTATTGCCAGCAACAAAGCGATGAAGCACCAGCAGCAAAACCCCAAACACCAAGTATTAAACTTTGATACATAACTTGAACTGCAATGTTTGTGCAGCAGACATGAATGATACCTCAAATTATGTGAATTGTTGAGGAGAGAAGTGCTGTTACTTTTCTAACCAGTTGAAGTTACGATTTACACCAATTTAAACAAGGATTAAAATCTACAGCCTTACATTGGATGAACCTGAGCCATATTTACATTTAGTCATTAAGCAGACACTTTTATCAAAAGTGACATACAAATGAGGAACAGATGGACCAGAATATCATAGAGACTTGAGGGTGAACTCTTGACTTGGGGAAGTAAGCTACCATCTAGCAACCATCTAGCAAGTCCCTAGCAATCAATCAATACACTATTGCAACCACAGAATAACAGGCTAAAAAAACACTCTAAACACTGCACTTTGCAACTGCACAGCAACATGCTGCCAACCACCCACAACATTAGCATATAATTTGTCATGGCAAGTTTAGCATGGATAGACACCAATCACATCTTATCTGGTTCCCTAGTAGTTAGTTAATACAGTATATTGCCTTTTTGTTCACCATTAGACAATGATTTGAATGAAATGCATAATTTTATGTCATAATGAGTCTACATCCTTGTGTATGTCTGTCTCTGAGCAGAAGGAGAGGACAGAAGCTCTAGTCATCACTCCACTCACCCAGCTGCTCAGTATGTTCGCTGGGCCGCATAAACTCATCCAGAAGCGTCGAGACAAGCTGCTAGATTACGACAACTGTAAGGAGCGTGCTGAGAGACTGAAGGACAAGCGTGTGCAGGAGGAACTGCAGACTGCGCGGAATAACTACGAAGCTTTAAATGCCCAGCTGCTGGATGAGCTGCCCAAATTTCACCTCGCATCCGAAGAACTGTTCACCAGCTGTGTACGGGGCTTCGCCCAAGCCCAGAGAGATTTCATTGCGCTCACATTGGGGGAACTCGCACCACTGCTGAAGGTAAATAGAGATGAAGTTTCACCACTTTCTTTGATCAACCTTCATGTCACCAGTGATGTATTACGTTGAGTAATTGTTTTTTTCTTCTCTATAGCTGTCTGGTTTGAGTGGCACAGAAGGGAATCTGGTGTCCTTATTTCAAGAAGAGCACACTAAGGTGTTAGATTTGCTTCAGAGCTTCAGTTTCTTCCCCGACAACCTTCCCACTACTGTACGCAAGCCCTTTGAAAAGAAGACGCTGGAAAAACAGAACTCAAAGAAACAGCAAGGCCCTGTAAGTTGAACAAATGCAGCCTGATCCAAAACAGACAGCTCTTCTTATCTATAATTTGATTTAAGCCCATTCCTTTAACCTTATGATCCTGCTGAAACAGGTTAAACCAACCTACGGTGGTATAGCTGTTCTGTTTTGATGATTTTATATGGGTTTTGGGCACTTGTTAAATGCTAGCTTGGCCAGGCTTGGAGACCAGCCTAAACCTGCTAAGAACAACAAACCAACTTTGGATGATTTAAGCTTTTTTTTTTTTTTGGCCACCATGAAGAATAATATTAATCTGACAGTGTTGTCTTTTATTCATTCTCCTCTCTTCCTTTGCCAATTGTCCTCCCTGACTGTGTAGCCAAACTACGTGCTACAGACGGATGAGCACAGAGCCGGGCTTCTGGTGAGATACGGGCCAGAGAAACTCTACCAGGCTGATAGGAACTTTAACGCAGCACAGGATCTGGATGTGTCCATATTGGAGGGAGACATCGTGGGTGTCATCAAGCAGCAAGACCCCATGGGCAGCCAGAACCGCTGGCTAATAGACAATGGAGGTTTGTATTGCATGATCTATGTATGATACATAGAATGCATTTCCATTTCCTAATTTAGAAAGTTAATTAGTGATGCTAAGGCTATTACTGTTGTTCATAATAGGGTTGTCACCATACCAAAATTCCAATGGTCGCTGCCAATACTAATGAAATTCAATGAAAACTCTCAATAACAATTTCAGTATCACAGCAAAAACTAATATGCAATTGAACACACTTATTATTTGAAATGGGGTTATAATAAATACCCATAACTCTAAGAATGAAATTTTGTCACATAACTTGTTCCCCACCATTTGTGCTACGAACACAAACGATAACTCAAATCATGCTTCAAGTATGGTATGACTTTCCTAAGCAATCAAAAATACAGTTTTCTCCTGGCTAACAAAACAAGGTAAAATATCCCATAGACTTGTATTAAATTTGTTAAACTGTGATGCATTTTTGGGCTGCCGCCTGCAATTTTTTACACTAAAATTTAAAAGCTCAACACATCCTATGGGCTAACCCCCACCCCCCCTTTTTTTTTTTCAGAAAATCCCCCAATTAAAAGAAAAGACTACAATTATTCATAAATAATACTAATTTTTACTAATTTTCAGTTTATGCACTACCCTCATCGTTTCATTGAATATGTCGGGCTCTGAGGTTAGAAGCTCAATCTAGGTGTCATTAGAAAGCCGAGATCATCGTCTTTGCTATAATATATAAAATTGTATAATCAATAGTCAAAAACACATTTTTATGATGATTTGTCATAAAATCATCTTTTAAAATCATGCTTTTCCTGCTGGATGGCATATTTTGTTCTGGTCATCTAAAATATAATTATTCAGTCAAGCAAGCTCACAGACAAGTAAAACAATTGCTAAATTTTTAGACAACTGCCTAAGGTAAATGCAGATATTACGGTTTTAGCTATTTAGGGCTCACAGCAGCAATAATCGGTGCATAAAATAGACTTATGTATTTGATGATTTACAAAAATCATATTTCATTTTGTGATTCTTTTGAAAATCTTTCAAACTGTGGTATTAGGGCAACAAAATAGACTGTTGTCACATTTCTGAGAATGTGAGCATTTATTTTATATACGTCCATTGAATTGCCATGTGAAGACTTTTATATTCAAATAAATATTTATACCCCATTACCTCTAGGTGGTGCTAATTAGCAAAGCAAATGTATTCAGGCCTTATTTTGTTATTTTGTGTAACATAAATGCAAACCTGTTTGTATTATCTGAAAAGTTCAGATTCTAAGCTTTCAAATGATACCTCATATGTCTGACCTATGATGGCAGGTTCACAGAGTTTAAGGGGTTGGGAATCAAGCCATATCTAGGGACCAGAATATGATATTGACATGGATATTAGGTGGGCTATTTTGGCTTGAACCAGTACAGTAAGTAACCACCTAGCAATCACCAAGAACACCCTAGTAACAAAATGTCAAAGCCCTTGCAACCATCCACAACACCCCAACATCATGGCGGTGAGCAGAGGCAAGAAAATTGTTGTCGTTGTAAATGTAATTTGACTTAAAAAAATATATTTGTTTCTGCAGTTACTAAGGGCTTTGTGTATAGTTCCTTCCTAAAGCCCTACAACCCACGCAGGAGTCATTCGGATGTCTCCATTGAGAGTCGGTCATCGAATGAGTCGGGTTACGGTGGCTCCTCCTCCCCCATGTTCTCACGACAGAATAGCAATTGCACTCTGACTTTCAACCAAGACACATCAACTGTCAGCTTTTCAACGGCAACACCTCTGAACCAAGCACACACTCGCCTGAGTCAGGACATCACCCCCAGGAAAAACCGAGAGTTTACGTCCACCAATCAGAGGGATTCTGTCAAGCCCGCCATCAGAAACTCCCCAAATCACAAAGAATTGTCTGAGACAGCCTATAGAAATACTGCAAATAACAGGGACTATGAATATTCTTACAGAAATCCCAGCAATCACAGAGACTCTTCAGACTCTGGCCAGAATACTCCAACCAATCACAGAGACCCCTCAGACTCTGAGACAGACTGTTCCTCCAGTAATAATTCCAGATTTGACTCATCTTTGAGGCACAACAGTTCATGTGGTTCTTATGGCTCACAGCAGAGACGAAATGGAGACTATTTGGAACAGCAGAGGAAGCCACAGTACCCTCCTGAAGAATATATAGATCCAGAGCCTGATCCCGAACTGGATGGCCACCAGGTATGTTGCAGACAACTAAATCACTCTAAAATTCATTGGTTGATTACTTCGTCAACATGAAACAACATTTGCAACCCATTTTAATTCCATAGTGTGGAGTATTTCTGACTGATACCAGATAGCCAAACAAAATTTATGGTTGGACTTGATTTTATGCATTAGAAATTGATTGGATCATGACAAGGGGGTGTACCATATCAGAGTTTCCTGTTAATTTGTTTAGGTCTGCTCCCCTCCTGAATCACTGTCTGCATCCGTTGGTTGACAACAGTTCACAATAAATGTAGAAACATGTATAACAAAGTAAATAGTGTCCATTTTCATTTCATGTTGACTTTTAAAGCTTCTATCTCCCTAAAAAGATATTACATAATTTGTTCAAAATGTTTATATACAATTGAAACCGTATTGCTTTACAATAGCTAATCGTCTTTGATTTTCCATATTAATTTTGCTACTCCATGTTATCTTTCAGATTTATTATGCTCTCTACTCGTTCAGTGCACGGTGTGCAAATGAGCTAAGCATATCAGCCAATCAGCAGGTTCGAATCCTTGAGTTCCAAGACATGAATGGCAACCAGGAGTGGTGGCTGGGTGAGGCAGGAGGACGGAGGGGTTACGTCCCATCCAACTACATTCGCAAATCAGAGTACACATGAGCTGCAACATTTGTACTTCCAGAGCCCTACAGCTACCCTAGACTACTACTAGCCAACTCAATAAGGGGGGAAACACTGCAAAAGTATGTGTGCCTTAACTATAGTGGAGATGCACTGATGTGGTGAACTGATCGATGCTACTGATGGGAAGAAAATATTTTCCTCTATGACGACTATTTAAAACTACAGAAGTCTCAGACTCATGGAACTGCTGAGTGCCTCCTAGTGGCCAAATATGGACCAGCAGAGGACTGTGCATGTGGATTTGAAGTAATGGAGTGAAGTGAACAAAGAAAAAGTTTGGACTGAGACCATTTTGGTTGGAGAAATTCTGAAAGTAGTCTGACATGTCCTGCTGTTCTTGGGCACTTTATTTACAGTTGAATTCAGAAGTTTACATACACCTTACCCAAATACATTTAAACTCAGTTTTTCACAATTGCTGACATTTAATTATAGAAAACATTCCCGGTCTTAGGTCAGTTAGGATCACTACTTTATTTTAAGACTGTGAAATGTCAGAATAATAGTAGAGAGAATTATTTATTTCAGATTTTATTTCTTTCATCACATTCCCAGTGGGGCAGAAGTTTACATACACTTTGTTAGTATTTGGTAACATTGCCTTTAAATTGTTTAACTTGGGTCAGATGTTTTGGGTAGCCTTCCACAAGCTTCTCAAAATAGTTGCTGGAATTGTGGTCCATTCCTCCAGACAGAACTGATGTAACTGAGTCAGGTTTGTAGGCCTCCTTGCTCGCACATGCTTTTTCAGTTCGGCCCACAAATTTTCGAATTTTCTACTGGCCACTCCAATACCTTGACTTTGTTTGTCCTTAAGCCATTTTACCACAACTATGGAGGTATGCTTGGGATCATTGTCAATTTGGAAGACCCATGTCTTGAGACGTTGCTTTGATATTTACACGTAATTGTCCTTCCTCATGATGCCATCTATTTTGTGAAGTGCACCAGTCCCTCCTACAGCAAAGCACCCCCACAACATAATGCTGCCACCCCCATGCTTCAAGGTTGGGATGGTGTTCTCTGGCTTGCAAACCTCACCCTTTTTCTCCAAACATAACTATGGCCATTATGGCCAAACAGTAACATTTTTGATTCATCAGACCAGAGGACTTTTCTCCAAAAAGTAAGATATTGTCCCCATGTGCACTTTCAAATGTATTTTGGCTTTTTTATGGTGGTTTTGGAGCAGTGGCTTCTTCCTTGCTGAGCAGCCATTCAGGTTATGTCGATATAGGACTCATTTTACTGTGGATATAGATACTTTTCTACCTGTTTTCTCCAGCATTTCCTGTTTCCTCACAATGTCCTTTGCTGTTGTTCTGGAATTGATTTGCTCTTTTTGCACCAAACTACGTTCATATCTAGGAGACAGAATGCATCTCCTTCCTGAGTGGTATGATGGCTGCGTGGTCCCATGGTGTTTAAATTTGTGTACTATTGTTTGTACATATGAACGTGGTACCTTCAGGCATTTGGAAATTGTTCCCAAGGATGAACCAGTAGTTTGAAGGTAGGCCATCCACAGGTACACCTCCAAATGACTCCAATTAGCCTTTCAGAATCTAATTGCCAAAAGGCTTGACATCATTTTATGGAATTTTCCAAACTCCTTAAAGGCACAGTTAACTTAGTGTGTGTAAACTTTTGACGCACTGAAATTGTGATATAGTCAATTAAAAGTTAAACAATCTGCCTGTAAACAATTTGATGGAAAAATTACCTGTGTCATGCACAAAGTAGATGTCCTAAACGACTTGCCAAAACTATAGTTTGCTAACATGAAATTTGTGAACTGGTTAAAAAAAAATTGTTTTAATGACTTTAACCTAAGTGTATGTAAACTTCTTCAACTGTATAGTGTCTTAGCGCTTAAATGCTCTGTATGGAGCGTAGATCTCTTATGTTTAAGAGTTGAGTACTTGTATTGGCATGTGCGAATGACACTGTAAAGCGACTTTGAGGTTCCAGTACTGGCATGAAGTGAGTGAATGAGTGTTTGTTTGTGTGCTACTGAGATACAAATGCATTTGGTTGAATGTTTGCTGTGGTGTGCCAAGACAGAGAAAAAAAAACTGTCTGGATTTTAACATATGCGAACACACTTTGGATTTAATCCCCATCATGGCTCTTCGATCATAATGATATTATCGCTGGTGAACATTTAACTTTCCTGAAAATATAAATGGAATGAAAGCGGCACTTTTATAAGGTACAGTGCTTATTTTTTGTTTTTACTTTTTGATAGCATTTTTCACTTGCACTTGTGAATGGATTTACAAGTTAATTTTGACATGTTTTGAGCTTTTATGAGTAAGTTAATCAGGGCACCAGTGAGCTCATTTTGATGTGTTCCACCAAGAGAATATGATCTTGTCACATTTATCTCTTATGCTGTAAATACTAAGAATGTATTTCTGCACTCCTAGTATCAGCTGATCTGTTTCTCCTCTTTTGAATAAAACGAAATCAGTTGAAAAAGTTGTTTGAGTGTTTTATCTTAAAACGAAATCAGTTGAAAAAGTTGTTTGAGTGTTTTATCTTAAAATACAATAGAGGTATCTAACTTGGCACTAAATAGTTTGGATATTTTCAGAACTGAATACTAGATTACTACTTTACACTGTTGAATATTTTTAAACAATAGTAAATGAAACAGTTGGTAGAGTACTCAATGATAAATTGAGTTAAACAGTTGTCACAAGAACTCATCACGTTGTACAGTATGCGAGTGGCATCCAGTTATCATCTTCGAAATTTAAATACCATTTGTGTAAAAAATAATAATAATAAAATAAATAAAAAATATTTGGCAGTACAATGATATATACTGTAGAAATAGTAAAAGTAGTATGGATTAGTTTGCTATTCTGACCTAGCCTTTTAGTGTTCTTTTTTTCCAAACATTTAATTACATAAGTAAGCTCTGCCAGGAAACTCTCAGAAAGCTGACCTGCCGGGACACTGACTGGAAAGATATGCGAATTGATCCTCATCTTGCAGGTATTTAACAGAAAACATTTATGTTCATTGGCTGTTTGGTAGAAGCGTAAGGAATACGTCAATACCAAGGGTTCATTAAAACTGCTAATTAGCAAGCCCATTAATTCAAAATTTAAACTCATTTGTGTTTTCATTTTCCAATTATAGTGCAGTGATCTCAGCTCCACAACACTTTTTCTATGGTCGTAATTTATTATTTAAAAAGTTTTCCCCAAAATCAGTGCAGAAAATAATAGCCTGCCGATTCCATATGGGCCCACTCATTTGCTTTGTACTGAACATTGTTCAACTAAAATAATAAATGTATAAGTAGTGCCGAGTAGATTACTTCTGAACTGCAATCCAATACAAATTGCATGACTAAAATTACAACCAGCAACGTAATCACTTGGATTATATTTTTTAGATTATCTAATCTCATTATTTTTGTTCTTTTGGATTACTTCTATGATTACCTCTGGCCTAACTCTTGTTTATTTGATGTCACATGCATTTGAGTTGGATAATCTATACAATTTTGACAATGTTGCGTAAATGCATTGAGTAATTAATTAAAGTAATTAATTAAAATATGATAATTGATATGATTTTTGTGTTGTACTCTCTATTTGTCTCTTAATGAGTGAAAAACAACAAAAGGCACTTAACAAACTGATACAGTGCATCCGGAATGTTTTCACGGCGCTTCACTTTTTCCACATTGTGTTATGTTACAGCCTTATTCCAAAATGTATTAAATTCATTATTTTCCTCAATTCTACAAACAATACCCCATAATGACAACGTGAAAGAAGTTTGTTTGGAATCTTTGCAAATTTATATAATTAAAAATAAGGAAAAAATCACATGTACATAAGTATTCACAGCCTTTGATCAATACTTTGTTGAAGCACCTTTGGCACCAATTACACCCTCAAAGCTTTTTGTGTATGATGCTACAAGTTTGGCACACCTATTTTTGGGCAGTTTCTCTCATTCTCCTTTGCAGGACCTCTCAAGCTCTATCAGGTTGGATGGGGAGCATCGGTGCACAGCCATTTTCACAGGGTCGGCGCCAGGACATACGGAACGAGGGGGCCACGATGTGTCACTGGGGGGGCCTACCTCTCCCACCCTCAGTAATAATAATAATAATAATAATAATAATAATAATTCACCCACTTTTAATAAAAAAAAATTAAAAAAAACAACCTTCATGCCACCATATACCCGACGCGACGATACAGAGCAACGCTGCCTACAGCATTCTCATAAATAATAAGGACCAGCACTGGCTATATAATCAATCAGTAACAAAGACTAAAAAGCAAAAACACATCCTACCTTTAGAAAAGCTGCAGTCGACGAGTGGAAGTGTTAAACTTCCTTAGAACAAGGTCTTTCCATTCGTTGCGTATTTTCTTTGTAAGGTCCCGCTCAAATTCAAGTTGCACGAGCTGAGCCTTAAGGGTGTGTTTTAGGGTGACCACCTGGCTATTGCTCTGTTGCAGGTCAGCAGACCTGATTTTGCGGGACACGAGGGAGAGATAACTTACTATTATTGTATTAGGTGAATAAATATTGATTTTATATTAGATGTATTTTTGCAGTGATGTTAAATGTGAAACTTCGGTGGTATACCCTGCACTCACCTTTTTTAGGGTCACTTGTAACTGGTTTTAACCATGTATATATTTTCTCAAATTATTTATTATACGAACGAAGAAACATTTTCTTCTCGGGAGCTCCGGATAGACCCATTTTTCCCAGTGTTTTCCCGCTCTGGCAAGCAAAAAAGGCAGCGCTGCGCATGTTCAGTGTTTTCTTATTAACTGTTTTTTATAGTGATTTTGTAATTAAAGGACGATTAAATAAAATGATGCCGAAATAATAATAATAAAAAAAAGATAATACAGACAAAATTGAAATGCGGGACACTGCTTATTGCTTGCAGGACGCGGGATAAAGCTTCCAATTTCGGGACTGTTTCGCAAAATGCGGGACAGGTGGTCACCCTAGCTGTGGTTCATTGCTCGTCTGTTGTCCGTGAAAACGTTCTTGAGCACAGAAAATGAGTTCTCACACATAGAGGCCCCGAATGTGACAGCGAGTTTAAGTGCGGACAAAACATAGCTTCAAGTACTTTGTGACGTTCAGAGAGAAGTCTCTAGTAGTCATCATCTGCTGGCTTTCCTCCGTTTTGATTCTGGAGATATATTGCTTTGCAACAATGCACTCCGATTCCACAATGTTAGAATTAGTTAAATCCATGATAGGCTTTATGGACTTTATGGACAAAAAGGTCTCAACGTAGTTTTTCTGGGTCAAGAGCGGCAAGTGCTGCAGCAAACTTTGAATTACATTCACTGAAACGTACTTCCATTTCACCAAGAATATGATCCAAAGCCTGCGTAGCTCCACTTTATCATTGATGTTGGCTCCAGTTGTTTCTTCAACTACATACTCAGGTTCTTGTTTACCTGTCGACTCCGTTTTGCTGGGACAGGTGTATCTTTCGTGCTCGCTGTAACTGTGTCCCAGAGAATGCTGAATTCATCTTCGCTGCCGAGATTGTGCGCATATACATACAAGCTGCTAGTGAAGTAATTTAGTTAATCGCCTGTCACGAGTGCAGATGCAAATTTGCAAAGCTGATTTAATCATGGTAAAACTAAATTAATTTACAAAATAGATTTTTTTTTATATATAGCCTATATATGTGTAGTTAATTATAATATGTCAGGAATAAGAGGGCACAGTGGTAGCCTGCCTGTTGCTGAGACTCAGCGGCTGAAATCACGTTCCGAGGCAGGGTGGTTTGCTGACCAGAGGTGAGGGGGCACAGTGACCTAGTTGGCCGGGCCAGGCCCCCTGGGGCCCCCTCGTGGCGCCGACCCTGCATTTTCAGATCTCTCCAGTGATGTTCAATCGGGTTCAATCTGGGCTCTGGCTGGGCCGCTCAAGAACATTCACAGAGTTGTCCCGTAGCCACCCCTTTGTTATCTTGGCTGTGTGCTTAGGGTTGTTGTCCTGTTGGAAGATGAGCCTTCATCCCAGTCTGAGGTCAAGAACGCTCTGGAGCAGGTTTTCATTAAGGATGTCTCTGTACATTGCTGCATTCATCTTTCCCTCGATCCTGACTAGTCTCTCATTTCCTGCAGCTGAAATACATCCCCACAGCATGATGCTGCCACCACCATGCTTCACTGTAGGGATTGTATTGGCCAGGTGATGAGCGGTGCCTGGTTTCCTCCAGACATAACGCATGCCATTCAGGCCAAACAGTTCAGATTTTGTTTCTCATGGCCTGAGAGTCCTTCAGGTGCCTTTTGGCAAACTCCAGGCGGGCTGTCATGTGCCTTTTACTGAGGAGTGGCTTCCGTCTGGCCAAGCTACCATACAGGCCTGATTGGAGGAGTGCTGCAGATATGTTTGTTCTTCTGGAAGGTTCTCCTCTCTCCACAGAGAAATGCTGGAGCTCTGTCAGAGTGACCATCGGGTTCTTGGTAACCTCCCTGACTAAGGCCCTTCTCCCCCAATCACACAGTTAGGCCGGGCAGCAGCTCT